>NW_024583141.1:102790-115822 GCF_018398535.1 Haplochromis burtoni | reverse complement strand
AGAGAAAAGAGGAAAGAAGAGGAGAAACAGGAAAAGATGCAGGTAAGCAGATGTGTCTTTGGATAATGGCATGTATTATGTATCAGTTTCAATGTATGATGAATTATAATGGCTGTTTGTTATTCATTTACATACTCTCTCTCTCACTATATAAAATATATAGTGTATTATCTTACTTTATTTGTATTTTCTGTACACTAAACACCGCCATCAGCCTGCTCAGAGACACAGGCTGATGTGACAAACCAGTAAGTAGGTGTACAGTGTACACTGTAGTCTACAGCACACAGGAGTGTTAGGTTATTATGAACACGTTGGTAAGTTTTCTCGTGGCAAATGAACGAATTGAAACAATTCAGCGTGCTGTGTGTGCAACAGCGCGACAAACATTACCTGTCCTTTTATTAACTGCAGGGCTTGCAAAATTTAAAAATCCCTGGTAGCCCTTCGGCTGAGAATCTGAAATTTCCACTGAAGTCACGGGTAAGAGGTAAGTGGAACCAAGATCTAGGTCATTTGCTTTTTGAAGTTTGCAAAGACTACTAACTTTTGCCAATGGTGGTTCAAACTTTGCAACATAGTACGTTGTTCTAAACAGTTTTTTCAGGAGTTCTTGTTGAGCTTGGTTTATTTTTAGTATCTTTTTTTTGCAATTGGTTTTACAGTCCTTAGAAAAGCACTGTGTTTTAAAGAACATACATTAAGAAACTGATTCTATTAGATTTATATTCCAAATTTGATAAAATGCTGATTTTATAGCAGCAGAATGATTGTATCTCTACACTTTAAACATTTAATAAGCTTTCTGCCTGCACAGAATGGATCGTCAAACATACATCACATTATTCAATACTTATTTTTTATCCTTATTACTTTATTATTATACCACTAGGAAAAAATAAGGTAAGGATTCGGCACCATGATGTAAACTTGTGGCAATAGTATATTCAGTATTCTGGAGGTCTAAAATGTCACTGTATGTGCATGTGTGTGTGTGTGGGTGTGTGTTTTATGTGTATAGATTTTTTTAAATTATTACTCACTTAACACTATCCAGACATGCCTCCACACAGCCCTGCCCTCCACCACTATCAGCAGCAGCAGAAACCCCTCAACAACAACATTGTACTCACCAGGTAAAACATGAGGCAACATTAGCTTTAACCTTGTCCCCACCTGATGACAGTTAGATACTGTGGTTTAGGGGGTTGGGAACCGGAAGGTCTGCCGGTTCGATCCCCGGGCTCTCTGTCCTGGTCGTTGTGTCCTTGGGCAAGACACTTTACCCTACCACCTACTGGTGTTGGCCAGAGGGGCCGATGGCGCGATATGGCAGCCTCGCTTCTGTCAGTCTGCCCCAGGGCAGCTGTGGCTCAACAGCGCCCAGTGTGTGAATGTGAGAGTGAATGAATAGTGGAATTGTAAAGCGCTTTGGGTGCCTTGAAAAGCGCTTTATAAATGCAATCCATTATTATTATATGGTCCCATATTAGATTCTTGATGAATGTGGGTTTTGTTATTCAGCTATGAGCACCCGCCCCTTCAAACATCTCCACACAGCCCTGGTGCTGGGCGCCATCTAATGAAAACTTTGAATGCTGTCATATGACAAATAAAGTACAGTTCAATTGGACCTGGATCACCATTAAAAGTCACAATGAATGAAATGGAAAGAATGCATAAATGCACGTTTCTCTAATCAACATTTCACATAAACAGTGAAGAAGAGCAAAGCAGCATTTCTCTTGTATTTAAACTCTTCTGTTCCAGCAGTCAGAGCAGACTCTGACTCTCTACAACTCAGTACACCTCTGCTCGCCCCCCAGGCTCCAGCAACCTGCAAAACAAGGCGAGTCAAGGCTCTCTGCGCCTGTTTAGAGTCAAGCCCAACATAACTCTGGTCCTTTTTGAGGCTATTTTTAATTAAAGAGAACTAAGGTAAATTGTGTTTTCTCAACTGAGCAAAATATCTAACTTCTCCGTGGTTACAGATCTCTTATGAACCAAACTGAATTTCTACCAAAATACATCTATTAGTGAAAATGTGTTAGGGTGTTAAATTAATGTCACAAAAATGTGACCAACACATTTAATGTCAATAATAGCAGCTGCATGAATAAAGGAGATATAAACGTCTGACTGCTGTTTCTACCTTTTGACAGGATTGTTCTTTCTGGCTCAAAGTGACTTGTTGCCATTTCATGAGAGGTATGTTTGACAGTTTAGAAGCCAACAATGGTTTAAATACAGCGATCTTTCTTTTTGGCAATGACCAAAAATTACTTTTTGGCACAGCATTCCTTCTAAAACTTAATAATTAATTCTGATTGTCAGATTAGCCTAATGCATAACAATGAGTGCTGTAGCCTGGTGCACAGCAGGCTGCTGCACAGAGATGATCATTACCAAAATTAACTCGCCAGAATTTGATGTTTTATATCGGACGTTGACTCTCTATTGTAAACTTGAGTTTATTGCTTTTGTGTTATTCAAAGTTTGTTATTCAAACACTAGGCATTTGAATTTGCATCGAAACCAGTTTTTTAAAATTTAGTTGATGATACTGCCTTGGTGTTGGAAATGAGCCGTGCAGGTTACTTAACATCTCTTTGACTTCATTTTCCTTCCATTGAGCTCGGGTTACAGGAGCTCACTGCCCTCAATAACTGCACCTTCCACCCCCCAATGGTACCCAAGCTTGTGGTATCAAAGTGGTTTTGTGTGTGCGAGGCGTTATCTGCATTTGAGTTGCAGACCTTTTGAGTGCTGTATCTGTGGTTGATGATGAGCGATAGACTTGTTTTCCACCGTGTTCTTCAGATCCTCCTGCACAAGACGAACTGAATGACCTGCTAATGGAGTAAAGTTTTAGGGTCTCTACCAACTACTGTCAGACAAGGTTTATCATGTGTACATTTCTGCGTGGTCTGAACATGTTTGTAGTCTCCCATTAATGGCTGGTTGCAATATTATAAAAAAACGGGTTTAATCATCAAAGACGAGTTTAAGCTTGCAGCGGTCTCAGCAATACTTTGAGTCTGATCACTTAAATAAAGTCAAAAATACACTTCTCATCATATCAGATTTTTTTTTCACATTTTGTCCTATAAATTCTGTTTCTATTGTAGGATTTTTGGTCATAATATTATTGATGAATTACCTCAAATCGGTTATAATCTGCTAATTACTAATCTGCGAACCACTGTGTGGGATAACCCAGTGAACTAAGATAATAAACTTCATTAATAATAATAAAGCACATTCATATTAAATAAAGATTTTAAAATAAATTATAACTTTATTTTTAAATATTTCACTACCTAGCTAGAGGATAATCTAATCTAAAAAAAAAAAAAACCTCTGTCTGACAGATATTGTTTTTATTATTATCCATCCATCTATCAGATACCATAGCAGATACCGATCTAACATATCGATCAACATATTAGTTTGATTTGTTCCAGTATTCTTTGTAACACTGCAGTGTATTATAAATGACAGCACACACACATTTGGTTTAAAGTGTATGAGTTACATTAATTATTTTCTTGGGTTACCTGTCTGCTGATCCAGTCCCTCCTGCTTTGAGTAAAAGAGGAGGATGAGGGTGGAGCTTGTTTAAATACAGACCCCAAACAGATGGACTAAACCATCTTCTTTGACAATATGGGGGAAACTCGGTTTAGTTATTCTGCCTTGCAGTTCTGAAATTGCTTATTTTCATGATTAAGTATTTCTGGTGTCAGTTTTGTCTTTTGAGTATAATAAAACTCACATTGTGAAAATGACACCTATGCCCAAGCATCAGTTTACTGCAGGGGTGTCGAACTCCAGGCCTCGAGGGCCGGTGTTGGAATTGATATTTTTTATATTGTCATTTGTGCTAAAATATATAGATATATAATCATTGCCTTTATGTGTCCTAATATGGCTATCATTATGAAGAAAAAGCCAGACAGTCAGAGGATTTATTTTCAACTTTCTAACATTTCCTTGTGTCCTAATATGGCTATAATTATGAAGAAGTCAGACAGTCAGAGGATTTATTTTCAACCTTCTACTATTTCCTTTATCTGTGTCTGTGCTGACAAAATGTGCTTTCTTTATTTAGAGTGCAGCTTAGTCCAGAGATGAGCTATGTTATACATTAGGAGAGCACCATGTTCTGTTTCTTCTAAAGTGCAAGACTTCACATCTTTAAATGTTTGTTTGAGACATGACTTATTACAAGTTCCTGTTTTTATTGTTTAGCAAGGTGCTTGTTTCTGCTTTTCTGCATACCTCATACACACGGTTTAAGTTCATTGAAAGGTTGCGTGTCTATGTAGTAGGCTGGAAACACACAC
Organism: Haplochromis burtoni; assembly: GCF_018398535.1. Classification (NCBI taxonomy): domain Eukaryota; kingdom Metazoa; phylum Chordata; class Actinopteri; order Cichliformes; family Cichlidae; genus Haplochromis; species Haplochromis burtoni. The sequence goes on along the minus strand of NW_024583141.1, from coordinate 111,476 downwards.
ACACAGCACCACACATAGGCACTGATGTTGTTCAGATATGCCTGATTAAGAATGTCACGTGTATTTGTAATCGCATATTCATGAATGATTGCTTGCTGACAATAAAAAGGACTGTAGCGAAGGAATCAGTCGAAGTTGGCTAAGGACAGGTGAAGGCCTGGGCTGACTTCCCTCGCGGCCACAAAGACAAAAGAGCTCTGTCTTGTCTTGTTTTGTCGTGCAGTTAGTGGTCTCGTGTTCCAGTGGGGTTTGTGTCTAGATAAACCCAACAGCCGGTGTCCTTCAGGTTTTAGATGTGTCCTTGATACAACACAGCTGATTTAAATGGCTAAATTAGCTCCTCAACATGTCTTGAAGCTCTCCAGAGGCCTGTTAATGAAGTAATCATGTTTTTCAGGTGTGTTGACCCAGGGTGTTATCTAAAACCTGCAGGACACCGGCCCTCGAGGCCTGGAGTTCGACACCCCTGCTTTAAAAGGTCCTCACCTTTCCAACAAAAATGCTGGTTTTCAATTGAATCATATATTGTACTGATTAACCTAGAAACTGTAGCCTTCTTACACATCATATCAAAGATCTTTTACTTATTTAAGTATTTACTTGCCATAGCAGCCTGTTTAAAAGCACCTGGAGAAAACATCTGTCAGTGAAATATACATTTGTGCATGTGCATATTGTTTTATCTTGACAACATCTACAAGGTTCCCACAAGCTGCAAACCTTTTTTTTCATTTCAACCACAAAGGAATGTGAAAGGATGTCACATGGCACAGTGGTAAAGTGTTGATTCTGAAACTTTCCAACCACAACAAGGGGGGTACACTCTACAGCTTGGCTGTAGATAGTCAGAGAATTTGGTGAAGGAAGTTTGTTCACAGGCAGCTCAGCAGGTTTTGGAAAACAGACACACACATAGCGCCAACATCAGAGGTGCTTTGTGTTCTGCAGGAAGCATCTTAAAGCTTCAGTTGGACCATCAGGTGTTCCAGGTCTCAGAGGAATGAGATTCTGTAGTTCAAAGTTCAGATTGGATTTAAAACAAGAACAACAGTGAAGCATCAGGAACAGACACTGAACACATGATGTGACATAAATGGCTAAATGGCTTTTTCAGTCTCAGCTGAAGAAGTCACGCTTTAGCTTGAAGTTGTGAAAAGAGATTGCCCGACGTTCTCCTTCAGGATCTTTTGATGGACAGCGGAATTCATGGTTCCAATTACCACAGCAAGTCGAGGTCCTGAAGCAACAAGGTTTTTCCACTGTGGAAGCTTATGAGGATTAAAATGTTTAGTGCATAACCGCTATCTTTGCCAGGATTTAGACGTGACATTGAGGGGGAATTGGATTTCATCACTAGGTATCACTTAGATAAACATGTGCTTTATTTACCTCTGTGTATTACATAGGGCCTAATTGGAACACTAATTGGCAGAAGTGCACAATAACAAATAGCACCGCCCTCAAAAACCCCACAACATCTGTTACAGTGAATTTAAAGAGTAAAGTTGCGTGTTCATAAAAAAGTGGCCACCAGTGGGCATAGTTTGGAATGCAGATCCTTTATTGAAATTAAGTGAAAATAACACTTGTGCTCTTGTTTTGAGATAGTGTTGTAGTTCTGTAAGAAGAAACAAATAATATAATAAAGAGATTATTTTCTGCTGAAGAAGTGGGCAATGTAACATATTCAGACACTAACTTTTTACTGCTAATTTCTTAAACATAATGGAGAGAAAGAAATGCTTAAGATAAACATAATCTAGAGCAAGGCCACCATACTATATGTTTAACATAAAACCTTTGCTTGACATGTATTTACACAGTTCATCACAAAGCATTGCACAAACTATTACTAAGTACCTCATATTAACTTGTTCAAACGTCAGCACCTCCAAAGTAATAAACTGTCTGATGACGCCCTTATAAACAACTGCAACCACGTGGAAAGTTGGAACAAACTAAACAATCACAAACAATATAAACAGGGAAGAAATCAGCAGCAAGTCTTGAATCTTTTTACTGGCTGTACAGTCTTCACAAACGTTAAAACTCACCACCAGATCTATGTAATAACTCAACACCACAGTCCTTCCACTATGATCCCTTTCCACACCTCTACCAGCAGTCTCCTTGTGCAGTCAGGGAGTATTTTGATTGGTGGCCAATTTAGTCTATCAGAGGAGCCCGTCCTTTGTCACAAGGCAGATTTCATATTTTAAAGTCCTCACAGCTTCACTTCTGTTTTTTTTTCTCTGTCAGAAGGTGGTGCCATGTTTCAGCTGATGAATATAATTGTATTATTGACCTCACTTCTTCCACCTTGAACACAGAAGACTTTCACTGACTGCTGCAGTAAAGTTAGACTTAGATGACACATTGACCCACATGAATAATACGTTGAACAGCTGGCTGATGATTCGCAGTTTGGGGGATCTAACGGAAATATTGTGCCTGAACTCATCCTCCTCCTTTCAGCTCAATGACTCACAAACTAAAAACCCACAAGCAGCGTCAGCTTGAGCGGGGGACTAAAACGATAATTATCTGTGGTGTTCACACAAACTACCTGATGCTTTCGACCATCGTGAGAGGCAGCTGAAGAAGATGATGCTGGAGAGCTCCAATCCTGTGCATCTCTGCTGTCTTTCTTTCTCGATCGAGAGAAAGAAAGATCCGTGTGTTTTTGTGGGGCGGGGCTAACCTTGTGCTTCCTTGCTGTGAAGGTTGGTGTTTCCAGCCCTTTGTTCCTGTCCATCTGAAGTTAATAAGCTCACCTTTTTGTCACCTGTTGATCAACTCATTAGTACTTGCTCAGTCTTTGACAGAGCATTGAATACAAAGTAAAAAGTAGGTCATTTTTAAAACATTAAACAGCAGTTACAAAAGGCTGGAAATATTTATCGATCCATTCGTGTCAGTGTGGTGGGGGCTGGAGCCTGTCCGAGCTTTCATAGTGCGAGAGATGGGGTACACCCTGCAGGGCTAAAACATGGAGACAGACAACCATTCACATTCACACCAGTTAACCTAACCCCACAACTGCATGTCTTGGGAGTACCCAGAGAGAACCCACGCAAACTCCACATAGGCCCAGCTCAGTTGATGGACTCAGGACCTTCTTGTGAGATAACAGGGCTAAATACTGTGACATCATGCTGCCTGCATTATGTTTCATTATTTCTGTTGAGCAACATTCAAAAGTTATTTACTTGCAGACAACAATAACAATGTGGCGTCACTACTTGTAGTGAGCCCAGTGTAGACCTTACATGTAGCAAGGTCTACATTTAGGCTCACTAGTTGAAGTGGGAAATACTTCAAATAAATAAATACTGAGAACTGAGTTGCAAGGATTGTTAGTAACCTTTGATAACTAAGGATGAAGGTCTTAGTCATGTGACGTTGACATCAAATGTAGTGACATCTATATGTAGGCTAACTACATGAAATGAGCCAACATTTAGGACTTTCCCACTTCAGCTATAACAAACCACCTCCCCTCACTTACCAGAAACTCTACTCAGAAATGGAAGCAGAAGATTTCCCTTAATAAGAAAGTTTAACCCTCAAAAGGTCAGAACGTGGTGACTACATATGTCTGTAAACACCCATCACACCGTCAGCAATGTGCTGGGTTTCAAACCATCGAGTCTTTATGAGCAAATAGAAAGATTTATAAAGGCAATTCTGCTCTGAAGTGGGAACCAGTGAAACAACTTGGTCTTGCAAATAAGGCATTACAATAATCTAACATGTGTGATACGAGAGCATCGACCAATTTCTCAGCCAGTTTGAGATAAGAACTTTCTATTGCTGTAAATTTTATGAAGGGTAGAAAGCAGTGAGTATCCTGTATAAGACTTGTATCATGTTATAATTCTTTGTGACAGCACCAAGTGGGACTACTTTGAGCTATGAGCCCACTTATCACTAAATGCAGTGATCTGATTGGTCAGATCTGTTTCTAAGGAAAAACATCTGTTCCAACACATTTACCAATGTGTAAAATCAAAATGTTTCACTTACCTATTCTCAAAGCAGCCGTTCACACCGGCTGCCTCATGTCACTGGGCGAATTTTCGACATGTATTTTCAAACCAAGCTTAATTTTTTCCACAGATTTTTCAGATATGGATAAACGGCCAATCGGATCACTGCATTTAGCGACAAATGTGCTCCTAGTTTAAATCGCGCACCGGTACTAAATGTACAATGATATTGTAAACAGCTAGAAGATGTTTCTGGTCAATGTGGTCCCAAATCTGCCAACAAGAGCTCAAACTGCCCCACTGACATGCTGAAATATGTACAAAAACAGCTGTGACAGAGCTTCAACTCCTGGCTTAAACCATGAAATTCTTTCTCCACCTTGTCAGGAGAATTGGACGAACCCAGAATGTCAGTTTCTTCTTTTTCTTGACTAGACTTGCCATTACTAATGTTGTTTTTTTAAAAGAATGCTGGTTTTATTGTGTGCTAATACTGGATTTGTGGCTATATTCCTTCTCTTTGCAGTGTAGCACAGATATGTTATTGGTGCCTTTGTTGCTGAACAGCTGCATAGTTAAGAATCATTTCCCTTTTGTAATAAAACAAATAAATCCCAATCTTTCATCTCCATACGCTGAGAAAATTATTGAACTGAATGAATCTCTGACTGAATGTGAGAATCAGATTCTTATCTGTGGTCGCTCTGTGTCAAACAGAGAGACCGAACATTTAGTCACAGCTCCACTGAAACATTTATTCTGCGGTTTGTCTCTGCTACATGTATGGGAGTGGTAAGCCCCTTTGTAGCCTGGGTTGGATTTTCCAGTCCTCCTTATAAGCTGATGTCAGAGTAAGTGGAGTCTCTTCATTTGAGGCTGGAGCTGCAAGTGAGCGTCCTCTGTGCAGTATGATGTGTTAATGATTTATAAAAATATTTAAGAGCAGAAAGCTTCATTTCCACTCCTGTGTCAGAGAGAGAGCACCTTTCACTGTGTGTGGAGGCCGATTAACCTTGTAGCTTAAAACTTTGTGGTGTTGTCAGTTTCTTTGTTGAAAAGCTGGGGGCTACGTGGGCTGGGTGTTGCAATAGGTTTCACTGACAGCTGTGCTCCACTGGGTTTCGACTGAAGGTCTATTTTTATACTCGCAAAGGTGGGTTCACACTTACAGGGTGACAATTGAGCACTAAAAAGCTGTGGGTTAAACACATCGAGGATTTTTTAATCCTCGAAGTTTTGGCTTCAGGTCTGCTCTGAGATTTGGACGACACACATGAGGTGTGTGGCTTGTTACTAGCATAGCAGTGTGACTGCCAGCTGTTACACTGCTACAGTAATTCTGTGCATTACCATCCCATCTGTCTAATTATCTCTTTTCTTTCACAGAAAGATGATGGTCTACAGGACCCTGCTGTTCCTGACACTGGTTTCAGGTGCTTATGGTCAGTTTACACCTTCAGATAATGAGCATAAACAGGGATGGAGCTATAAAATAAGATGCTGATTTAGGATTTAGTTAAGTTCCACTTTATACTTAAATAGACTCCTGATTTCTAAAAAGCTGTTTCTAATATTTTAGCTGCATTAGTATCTCAGATCAGTGCAGCCTGACTTGCTCTATCTAAAGCATAAGTAAACTTTTCCCTTCTTTGCTTTCTTGCTCTCAGAAACATCTGATGATGATAACGAGGTTCTGTACTACCGAGGTGAGGAAAACAGCAACGTTACAGTAGAATGGCAGTTTGGATCAAAAGTCAACATCACCACCTCAATGTTTAAGATCCACTGCCTGCAGTTACCTGAGCTGAAGGTTTTCTTCAACATGGACAATAGTTCTGATGAGCCTCAGCATGAGCAGTTTGCTGGACGTGTTCAGTGTGACCACAGGACGAGTCAGACTTAAACTGCCCAAAGTCAGGATTAATGATTCGGGACGCTACCTCTGCAGGATGGTCACTGAGTTGGGAAAGAAGGTTAAAGAATTCAGGCTCAACATTTCTGGTAAGATTAAATAAATTTTCGTTTTTTTAAGCTTTAACTCATCTCACTGAATTTATAAATATCCTCAGGGTGTCTCAAAGTGAAGTTAACTTATTCCTACAGAAAACACAAATCTTGAGAATACAGAAATGTGTGATCTCTGTGCGTTGGCTGCTCGGGGAGATGTCAAAGTAGTGAAAGATGTAATGGAAAAGTCCTTCACATCAAGGTCACCAGCAAAATATCTAAGGGTTTACTTTGCAAATGGACTCTCCTACTTTCAGTTTAACTGTACATTTCGATTTCAGTAACCCACAGAGTTGGATATTACAAATGATTGCAGCAGTTTGATAACATTGCTGTCTTCACTGTAATACAATACTGCTCATATGTGTTCTGTCTGAATAGTTTGCACATATTTAGTGAAATATAAATATACTGGATTTTAATATCTGTCATTTTAATTACAAAGCATGGCATGAAAATATTTGAAAAAAACCTTTAACCCTTTGGGGTCCAGGGTATAATTGGCCATTTTTAACTACTTTTGATTTTCCCTCCACATTTTACCTTTAAAAACTATCTACTTCGCCTTGTTTGGTATCATCCTTTTCAGCACAACCTCACGTGTCTGAATTTACATTTATGGTTTCATTTTGACATACTGTATTCACACAATTGTCACAATTGTAAAATCAGACAAAAAACATAAAATTAGAGTAGAAAAAGTTGTAATTTTTACTGTAACAACCACAAACATGTTTAATGAATCATATTTAATAACTTTAAATGCAAATATAAATGTTCAATTTTAAAATCATATGCAAAAGTTTTGCAAACAAAGTTATTTGCAGCCATTTACCTTTTACCTTGATTTTTTAAATAACCATTTCAAACTATTTACAGAACAATCAGCTGTTCTTCATTCAATAAGATGCCACACAAATTATTTGTGCCACTCCAAAAAAATAATTTCTGTCCACTATAAAGGAGAACATCACAGCCTGATCCCTGCAGGTCTGACAGCAGCAGGTGTATCACTCATCCTGGAAACAGCAGTCGCCCCATTGGTCTGACACACAACACAAAACTATCCACAACACTACACACTAACTACACAAGACAACACATTAACTACACAAGACAACACATTAACTACACAAGACAACACATTAACTACACACCCCAAACACGCTAAACGTCACAAATCTATCACATCTCAAAACTCTCTCTCTCTTTTTCTGCTCTTTCTCTCTCTCTCTCTCTCACCGTCACTCTTAAAACTTCCTGTTTTTTGGTGGGTTTTTTGCTCATAAGCAGAGAGTGCTTGCTGCGCTGTCCTTAGACAGTAAACGTGACGAAACTATTGAGGAAAAAACGATGTATTGTTTATCATGACTCTGGTTTACGCGGCCTATCAACACAATTTATAAACTGGTATATATCAACTTGTTGCTTCGTCTTTAAGTGGTCATGTGATTGGCTTACCACAACCACTTTATTCTTCCTCAGTCAAACAGCAGCCCTCATGCGATTATTTTGCCCCCTTAGCTCCAGGTGTTGTGCTAGACAGTGATCGTGATTACCGTCCGCAGGAGCGCGCACAGCTGCTTAAAGCTGTAGCGTCCAGTTACTTACAGCTACTTCCGTGCAACTGATATAAGATGCGGTAAGCTGAACACAGCTTCAACCGTCTGTTTATTGAAAAATAGTAACGGACCGCGTTTTCTTGTTAGTAACTGTAACAGCGTTGTAACGATAGGAATAGTAATTAGTTAGATTACTCGTTACTGAAAAAGTAACGCCGTTACTTGTAACGCCGTTATTCCCATCACTGCTGATGACTGTGAAGGCCAACGCATTTGTTTCATATCATTTTCACAGTCAGAGAGCTGTCACTGCACACGGGCCACTGTCAGTCTGAAAGAGACCACTGCCATCAGGATAAAGGTGATTGCGTTTAAAACTTGAACTGATTTGACGTGTGACCAAAGAGGGGAAGCAAAAAGTCTCCAACAAAACACTGTGAGCTGCAACCTTCTGCTGCAGAGGCTAAATTAGATGAAATATACAAGATGTAATGTTATGTGCACGTTGAGAATTTTAGCATCTCGTAGTGGTTAGCTTGGAGTCTGCGGGCAAGTGATTTTTTCTGTGGTTTGGCTTGTATTCCTTCCTATTGGATGTTTAGGGTCACATGAGTGGGGTAATGCAGGAAGTAGTGATGTGTGATACCACTGATTTTCTTTCCGATCCGATACCAAGTAATATTCAGGGTGGTATCGACGATACTGATCCGATACCGATACTTTGTACAAAAACGTATTTTATTCATTGTATCTCAAATTATAGCATCATAATGATTACAGGACATCAGATTACTTGTTCTTATCACTTAATAATGTAAGGTTCATTATATAGAAATAAAAAAACTGAAGTTGTGCTATTTGAACACCTTGCCTGCCTGCAGCACTAAAGGACTCCGTGAGAGACGTCTGTCTCGCCCTGGCAGCACCTGTCCTTCTCTTCAGTTCGTCTCAACATAAGCTCGTCATATTCTGTGATATGATTTACTCTGACGTGTTTGACAAGGTTAGTGATGTTGCCACAACCATACATGCCTACCCTCCCGATTTTTCCGGGAGAATACCGAATTTCAGTGCCCTCCCGAAAATCTCCTGGAGCCACCATTCTCCCGAATTTCTCCCGATTTTCCA
>NW_024583141.1:86005-88667 GCF_018398535.1 Haplochromis burtoni | reverse complement strand
GGAATTTCTCTGTCCTGCATGTGGAGAAATCTGCTGTTAAATCAGAACATTAACAGGTTTCAGGTTGTGTTCAAACACATATTACTGTGTGTCATGTGTCAGCAGGCATGTGTTAACAGGGACTATAAGACACTTTAGTGACTTTAATGTATATTTATATGTGTAACATATTTCTGTTTGTTCACATATAAAAACGTGTTTTGTGTCTGTTTATCTTTGACCTTGTAATTAGTTCCTACGGTGAATTCATCATGTAAATCTCTAACAAAGTGGGAACAGTGGGACCCAGAGCCTCCACAGATTAAAGAGGAACAGGAGGAACTCTGCAGCAGTCAGGAGGGAGAGCAGCTTGGACTGAAGGAGACCATCTGGAAACCTGAGATAAAGTTATACAGAATAGGTATGTAAAACTGTGATGTTTTACTAACAGTAAATGTTACTCATGGGTGTCACAGAGGAACAGTGGTTAGCACTTCGTGGCATTTCAAGTATAACCAAAACATTTACCACTGTGTAAGAGAGCTCTGCCCCAGCATGCCATCTTATTACTGTGCCAATCGAGACATCCACAGTCATTTAACAAAAAACAACAACATCTATTTATTTCATACATCACAGATATTCACATATGAAGCTGAACCTTGAACTTTGCTAATAAGAGTGTCAGAACTAAACATTTGCATCAATGCCCGAATAATTTGTCACATTTGAACACTTTAAATTTCAGCGGTATATGTGAGCAACATGCTCGCTATGTAGAGACCTGCTAATAGTTCAGGCCACTAAATATTTTCTCAAATGTTTGTTTTGCCATAATTTTTTTCCCTTTGTGCCTTCAGATGTCCAACAGCAGCATGCTTTTGAGAAAGAGGAGGTTTTAACCGACCAGGAGGTCTGTAACGAGGAGAGGAACTCTAGTCTGGACCAGGAGGACCCAGAGCCTCCACAGATTAAAGAGGAACAGGAGGAACTGTGCAGCAGTCAGGAGGGAAGCAGGAGACTGATACTTTCATGGAGACTCCTGCTTCTGGGGAAAGTGCCCACAGTTAACCAGAACCAAACAGCGAGCAGCTCCTTTCTCCCAGCTCTCCTGAAGCAGAGAGCCGAGATCATGAAGAAAATCAGCATGTGGACTCAAGATCAACTAGAAATGCAGAGCTGAAGAAGAGACGTCACAGTCAGAGAGTAGACAACACTCCTGTGTCAGTCAGTCAAAGTAGAACGGACGCAAAGAATAAGTCTGTACAATGTGACATGTGTGGAAAAACTTTGCAGAATAAATACAAAATGACTAGACATCTAAGAATTCACACAGGAGAGAAACTGTATTCCTGTAGCACCTGTGAAAAAAATTTGCTCACCCATCAAAGTTGAAAACACACACGAGAATTCACACAGGTGAGAAGCCGTATTCTTGTAGCAGCTGTGGGAAAAGATTTGTCCAGAGGATACACTTAAAGAATCACATGAGAATTCATACTGGTTAAATGTTCATACTTGTAAAATGTGGGAAAACTGTGAGTCATTGCTGGACACCTGAGTGAAAAGATGATTCATATTTAAGTCAATATTTTAGACCCAGAACAGTAAAGAAATGTCAGCATTGTTTGTTCAGTTTATTACCTTATTATGTTAATTGTAACAGGGAAAGTTTGATCTGACATTTCACCAAGGTTAAAGTTCAGTGTGCTCCTGTTCTGCTGGTTCATTGTTTAATTTTTTTTGATTTAAGTGTGGTTCATGTGTTTTTTAAGGTTTATTATGATTATGATTTTTTCTTACAGATGATAATCTCAAATGTGTGAAAGCAGCATAACAGAGTGTTCTGCATTATTTAACACAGGTTTTTCTTTGTGTTTCTGACAGTGGCATTCCATCAGGACAAGCTTGCCCTGTCAAATTTAAACAATACTGATAAATTTAAATGTACCAAAGTAAAGCGATGTCTCTCCTTTCATTTCAGACAGCACAGTCATAAAGCTCCTCACTCTCATTTAATGTTTAATATATTTATGTTACTGCCGTCTTGTGGCTACAGTTGGTTATTGTCACTGAAAGCTGTTCTTCTTTCATATGTAGTTATCTTGGTCCATGTGTACGTCTCCCATTAACAATGACTGGAGCTTGTCAAGCTGTGAGGCCAACAGCTTGTTTCTGGTGGTTTGTGCGAGTTAATTGCCCCTGTGAAATTAATTTATTGGCTCAAATTATGTTTTTTTTTTTTTTTGGGTTTTTTTTGTCGTGTGCAATTTATGACATGAAAGTAATTTCATAGTTTAGACCAGGGGTAGGCAACCTTTCTGATGAGGAGTGCCATCTAAAATTTCCACAGAAGTCAATATGCCGTATGATTGCATTAGCAATAAATTTAATAACGCTCTACATTAACAGTTGCACACTATATAGAACAACATTATACAATTATATTTGTTCGCAGATATTTGATATGCTGCAAATAAACTCAGCCGATATGGCATGTTTGTTGATACATGGATACAAACGTTAATGTGATCTTTGATCTTTGAAACTTGAAACTTTGCTAGACCCGCCCCTGCACAGTTACCAGCTGTCAGCGACTTAGAAAAGGATCCTGGTGTTATTTGTCTCTCAGAAACAGCTTATAACTTCCCTTCAACTCATTCATGTCGCCTAAAAGGTAAAC
>NW_024583141.1:68495-84959 GCF_018398535.1 Haplochromis burtoni | reverse complement strand
TACCACTGAAAAGCTGCCTCTCCGTGAGTATGTGTCCTGACTTTAGGGACAATCAAAAGGCCAGCACCAGAGGACCTGAGGGTCCGCGAGGGTTCATATGGTAAAAGCAGAGTTGGCAGTTCATCTACAAGACGAACTGCCAACTCTTGAGCCACGATCGCCCCCATGATGGATGTTTTACTGTCACCACCAGAGCCAAAGACCAGAGCTGGATTCTTAAAATATTCACATTAAATCCCTACAGCTTCCTCCCACAGTCCAAATAAATGCACTTAGTGGGGATAGGTTAATTGGAAACACTAAATTGCCCATAGGTCTGAATGGGGTAAATGTGAGTGTGACTGGTTTCCTCTGTCTATGTGTTAGCCCTGCGACAGACTGGCAACCTGTCCAGGGTGTAACCTGCCTCTTGCTCAGCTGGGATAGGCTCCAGCGCCCCCAGGGGACCCTAAAAGGGTAAGCAGAAGTGAATGGATGGAACTACAGTCTTATTCTGATCATCCAGACAGATTAACTGAATATTATCAGGTCCTGAGTAGAGAGAGTCTGACTGGATGTTGCTACTGGGAGGAGGAGTCTAAAGAGGTTAAAGGAAAAAGACGTGGAAAATCTTCCTTCCTGAATTGATTACTACAAAGGTAATCATGGAACTTGCAGATAAGAAACAGATTTATAAATCCAAATGTGATCAAATAAAGTGCAACAACATAGAAAAAAACCAACTTATGTCAAACACTCATCTCTGAACTTGAGTACACATGCTTTATTGCACTCTAGGTTTGTGTATTTCAAATAAACATTTTCTGTCTTACAGTTGTTTATTGTACAAAAATATAAAGCCAACATTCGTCTATTCTCCTACTCCTAATTTTGTTTTATGTATGTAGCTAGAGACTGACCACATATGCAGTAACAAATAAAAACATAAATAAGCAAGCTTTTTTTTTCCCCATATATTGTCGCAGTTACACATGCGACTCTCCCCTCTTTTAACAGCTGACAATAAACAGTTTTAATAACAACAGCTGCTTATAAGCTAACATGATGCCAGCTAATGCTAGGTTCCAGTGTCTGAAAAAATCACACTTTCCCTCTGATAAATTGTTTGAATACATTCTCTCATAGCACGAAGGTTTCTTTGCTAAGTTTCCAAGTGCAGTTATGTTGGATCCACGTCATAGAAGGTTTCTCTAATGCTGCCTAAAACAAGAGGCTAACAGCACTCTACTGCCAGTGCTGAGATTTTACACACCGTGCCTCTAAGCTCATTTTTGGTGATATCAGAATGATTTGGTGTAAGCGAGATAAACAGAATTCCCACGAATCCAGGACCCAATACTGCTGCTCCCTGGTTAGTGCAACATAGGCAAAACTGCTGGAGTTATAAAAGTTCAATCCCTATAGAGAACTGAGGGAGTTCATGACTTCACAAAAGACCGAAAATACAAATCAGGAGTCACAACTGTAAAAATTAAATAAATAATAATAATAATAATAATTTACCCTTTTTAATTTTTCATATTTATTTATTTCCTATCTTATTCATAGCCTTTTCCTTTTTTGTTTTCTTTAGGTCACGAGCAGTTGTCCAAGCATTTCACTACATATCGTACTGTGTATGACTGTGTACGTGACAAATAAAATTTGAATTTGAATTTAATAATAATAATAATAATAATAATAATAATAATAATAATAATAATAATAATAATAATAATAATAATAATTGTACTACTCCCACAGATGAACAACTTGAAACTTGAAATTCTGGATTTATTTATTTATTCATTTGTTTATTTTTTTTTAATCTGAAAAATCACGACGTAACTTTTCACAGAAACAGTGAATACTTAATAGTATTTCCTTGGAACCTGCTTTTGTCTGATCATTTTTTGTCAGTGTCCCGGCACACTGCTGCAACAAACAAGTCAGTTTATTCTGAACTGGGTGATGACTCCTTTAAATGAAAATTAGCTTGTAGCTTGTTATCTGTCTAATGATGTGACTGGATATGTGAGCTCAAATATTATTTGTTGAATTTAGCCTGTTGCATCAGTTGCTCACTTTCTCTTATCTCGGGGTTAACAAACTCAGTTGTTGCTTACTCTGCAGTCTGGAAGAGGACCCTGTACTCTGCACAGACTTGGATGAGCTTTGTTAAACGAGGTTCATGTTAACAGTTTAAATTACGCATTTTTTGGAGGCAGTGACAACCAAAGACAACGGTGTTTGTTACAATCTGAGAAAGGAAGAAGCAACCCATGTATGTTTTTATTATGTTTTTCTGCTTCTATTGCTACTGTTAGTGATGAAAAAGCAAGAATGTGCATAGACTATTATTAGTACAAGTAGTAGTAGGATTAAGTAGTCGTAAATTATTAGATATATGAGAATTTGTACGTTTTTGAGATTTCTATATCATCAATGTGATTTTTGTTTTTCCCACCAAAACACTTGTGATGCAAATTCATATTTATTTTTTTATCTGTCAGGTTCAATAAACACTACATTTTTCACTCTAATTTTCTGCCAATTATTTTATGATTAATGCTTTAAAGAGTTAAAGAGGTTGTGTCATTAACATAATGCTTTTAGAGGACTGTAGCTCATTCTGTGTGTCTGTAGCAAAGTATTTAAACAGTTTAAAAAAATTTTCAGTTTAAGTAACAGGTACAAAAAAAAATCCTTGAAATGAAGCTCAAAAAATCTAGAGAGAACTATGGTGCAAGTTGATTTCGAACTTATTTTCATAAAAAGGGCGATCGTGGCAGTTTGTCTTTTAACCAGAAGGTTGCTGGTTCTAGTCCCGGCTCGGACAGTCTAGGTTGTTGTGTCCTTGGGCAAGACACTTCACCTACTGCCTACTGGTGGTGGTCAGAGGCCCTGGTGGCGCCAGTGTCCGGCAGCCTCGCCTCTGTCAGGGTAGCTGTGGCTACAATGTAGCTTGCCATCACCAGTGTGTGAATGTGTGTGTGAATGAGTGGAAGGCTGAATGTGTAAAGCGCTTTGGGGTCCTTAGGGACTAGTAAAGGGCTGTATAAATACAGGCCAAAAATAGCATCTACATTTGGATGGTAAACACTCCTTTAAACACCATCACAGAAAACAGATTTCACAGTGTTGCCGTTTTCTATATGTTGAAACATATAGAAAACCTTGTGTCAGATATATATTTTTGCAACTCTGAATATAAAAAAAAAATATGTCAAATTTTTCTTCTGGTTGCTTCCAATGCTGTGTTTGTAGTTCATGTAGTTTTAGTCAGTCAGTGTAATAATCAGCATCATGAACAGAATCAGATGTTGTGATGAGTGAATGAAGTCAGACTGAAGATTTTCCTTCTTCTAGCTGTACTGACTGACCTTTGACCTCATGTTTTGATGACTCTTCACCTCTGTCTCCTCTCACAGGGAGAAGATGATCTGCAGGATGCTGCTGCTCATCATCCTCACCTCATGTGTCTCTGGTTAGTTTACAGCTTCACTTTATGATTAAGCTCAACAACAGATTTGTTGCAGTTCTCAGTGTGTCTGCTCCTCTCTTTCCCTCTCTGTCTCCTCAACAGGATCATTTGTAGTCAATGTGACACAGACCTGCTATCAGGCAGAGGAGAACCACAACATCACACTGGAGTGGACGTTCACCATCATAGATGACATGTCTTTGATTAGTGTCCTCTGTTATCAGAAAATTGAAGAAAAAATAGTAGTCTTGTACAATTTTGTTCATTATTTTGAGGTGTCAGAGTCTCGGGATGAAAAGTTTTCAGGACGAGTCCAGAGTGACAAAGACGCCCTCAGAGAAGGACGAATCAGACTTCAGCTGTCCAGACTCAGGACTGATGACTCGGGTCTTTATGTTTGTGCAGTGTTTACTAACTACTCCTCAGGTTCAGCAAAATGTGATCTCAAAATCACTGGTAAGTTTATTCAGTAGAATTAATCGATTTTTCAATTTTCACTCTTTCACTGGCTGGACTTTTAATCTGCACTTGATGGAGTTTAATTGTTGAGAATTTTATTATTAGTCCAGATCAGCTTTCATAATTAAAACACATTTCATGCATGTAAGACAAACATCAAAATGTGCTCATGCTGGACATGAACATATGTTAACTGTTTCTTTCTTCTTCTTTTTTTCTTTCTTTTTTTGTCTTTTACAGCAGCTTCTGATCAACTCAGAGATCGACTTTAACACCCAACACAGTTGGGAATGGCAGTGACAGCACCACCTCTGATGTGGTGTTTGCCATAATTCAGAAAGAAAGTGCAGACACAAGACTTATTTATAGCTGTAGAGATGAGTTTCTCAGATTACAAGTAATAAATCCAAGTTTCTTTGATGATTTTACATCTCATCAACACCAAATAATTTAATTCCAATTTCTTGTTTAAAATGTATTTTCTGTTTTTTTACAACCTGCAAAATGATCATTAAAGAAGTTAATTATAGGATTTGGCAAAAGTATTTTTTGTTATGGTGTGCTGGCTCTGTGAAGAAACAATACTGGCTTGATCAAGGCTTTCTGTGTTGTGTAAAAATCAACAAAAACAAAACATCAGCTATTTAACACTAATAAAGTGATTGAAGACACTGAGACCTGAGGGCCATGGCCACAAGAAGAAGCATAAATACTCACAGACAGGTAAGTCAAAATTGTTTTATAGTTTTGATATGGACCAAAGAATATACAGATGACTTTCTGAAAAGGTTTGGTGTGAGTAAGGCAGCAAATGGAATTAAACCCAAAAATTAGTTAAGTGAGAGACATTTTAACC
This sequence comes from Haplochromis burtoni, assembly GCF_018398535.1. Taxonomy (NCBI): domain Eukaryota; kingdom Metazoa; phylum Chordata; class Actinopteri; order Cichliformes; family Cichlidae; genus Haplochromis; species Haplochromis burtoni. The sequence continues at coordinate 80,181 of NW_024583141.1, read as the reverse complement.
ATCAGGATAATAAAGAGAATGAAGAAGAGATAACAGTGAAATTCTGAAAAAAATAGTTTTATTTGAATCAATTTGATTTTTAACATGAAACAAAATAACACTTCTCAATGTTTGTTTTTTTAACATTAGTCAGAAAATTATATATTTATATATCAGTTTGAATTAGCACTTTGAGCAAAATGGCAGTGGTGAAATGTATTTTTAGTTAACTTCTGAAAAGAAACCAGTTTATTAAAAAAATGACAAAATAAATGTAGGTCAAAAAAAACGAAAGCATTTAGACATCTAGTAGAATGGAAACCTTCAGAGTCACAAAATTAAAATATAGAACTTGAATAAATGTGAATAATTCACAGTATTCTACTAAAAAAAATATATCGTGTACAAAAATATTTACAGCAATTATGACACAGAGTGTATTTTTATAGTTCAGAGATTTCACAAATCTCCCTGTAGGTTTAGGGGAAACTAGCCTACATCGATAATTTGAGAGTAACAGTTGTCGCTGCTAAAGTTAACTTTAATCTTGTTTTATGATGCTTTAGTAAATAAAATGAAGTAGAAAAATGCTACATTTTAGGAAAAAACTCATTTGATTTAAGTTTGATGTGCTGATAATGTATAAAACAAACAAAAAAATCATAAGGAAGCGTTAAAGCTAGTTTTATGTTTATTGGTAATGAGATGTGGTTCCCAAATGAAGCATCATTCTTGTGTATGTCCATTTGCGTCTTGGGATTACAACCATAACTTATTATTGCAATATTAAACTGTACAAAAAGTTAATCACCTGTTTCCTATATGAGTACTTTGTACACACTAATTTCCCCAAAAATAATCTGACTTAAAACCAAACATCTCTTCTGAGAAAACTTTAGCCTACTTCAAAGGATGTTAGATCTGAGAGGAACTGCAGCCAATCTATACGCTCATGAAGTGATGACATTTGGAAAAAAAAAAAAAAGTTCAGGCGTTATTGCTTAGTCTAGATGTCACAAATAAGCTACCTTGCTTATTTTACTTCCTTTGGTATGAAGTTTGCAGTGTGGTTAGGCAACAATAATAATAAGTCAGTTAAATGCAGGAAAAGTTGTGATTTGGGTAAAAAGAGTTAACATTTCTTCAATCCTTCTTTTTCTTCGATGCAATTTTGGACTGCCTCTTTGAGCTTCCCAAATTGCTCAGTTTCAAACAATTCAATTAAAATCAGTTTAAAGTCCTTCATATAGTCTTAGAAAAAATACTAAATGAGACCAATAAATTTGAACAAAAACATATAAAAACACAATAAGAAATCAGTTAAAGCTAGCTTCATGTTTACAGGTTGATGTTAATTCCTTGGTTGTTCACTTCACAATCCATACTAGCTTTGGGGAAAAAACACATGTTGTGCTCATGTCCATGTGCTACGAAAGACAGTCTCTGCCTATATGTTGATGGAAGAGGATAACATTCAAGGTGCTAAGAGGAAGAGGAGGATAAGGAGAATGGAGAGAAGGGGAAGACCGAGGAAGAACCTTCAGAAGCATTGAGGAGCTGATCACACCATGCCGGCTCGTCCAGGTTTATTTCAACAAATGGGTCACTGGAGCAAACTGCTGTGAGAGAGGACAAAGATTGGGATTGAAGAAGACAGTGGATTGCAAAATGGAAAATGCCAACTTATCTGCAAACACCTAATCACTGTGCAGCAGTAAAACATTAAAAAAGTGCCACAGAAACAGACAATGTTCACTTTTAGAGTAAAACTGATGGATCACTTCTGCAGCCAACACTTTTAAAATGCAGACATTTTCATTTAAAGCCAAATGGTCTCTACCTTCAGTTGGTCACTGACCTGTTGCTACTGTAGGTCTACCTTTTGAATTTTGCATGAAGTAAAAACATTTCAGGAAAAAAGTCCACATTTGGAGGTAGGGATTGATGAGGGAGACATAATTCACATCACTCCTTAGACCAGCGACCACAGTAAGAGTCCCATATACAGCTGTGGTTGGACGTTTCCATACACTCATTATCGGCATGAATGTCATGGTAAATAGTCTGACAAGGATAAAGCCTATTAAATTTTTAATTGTAATCATGGTTGACTACAACTGGCAGGTTTTCTTTGCCGCATTAAACAATTTGTTTAGCAGCACGTATTGGAATAAATATAGGGGCAATCGTGGCTCAAGAGTTGGCAGTTCATCTTGTAATCGGAAGGTTGCCGGTTTGAGCCCCGACTCCGACAGTCTCAGTCATTGTGTCCTTGGGCAAGACACTTCACCCGTTGCCTACTGGTGGTGGGCAGAGGGCCCGGTGGCGCCAGTGTCCGGCAGCCTCGCCTCTGTCAGTGTGCCCCAGGGTGGATGTGGCTACAATGTAGCTGCCATCACCAGTGTGTGAATGTGTGGATGACTGGATGTAGTGTAAAGTAAAACGCTATACAAATACAGGCCATTTACCATAAAGAGTTGAGCCATATGTATACAAAGAATTTCAGTGAATATTTCATGTTTTGTCTTTAGACATACATAGAAGCGAGTTATATTTTGGAGCTTCATGGTAAACTTTCTCGTGCAAGTCCTGCATGATTTCTGAAAATACAATAGAGAAATGACCGTACTGCTTTGTGTTTGTATTTGCATTATTAAAGAAAAATCTTACTTGGGTTGTTGTTGTTTTCATTCTGCTGCTCCCCAATAGCATCAAAGAAAAGGCTGGTACTGCTTGGTGGGTTGGATATCTTGTCAGCTTCATCGCTACTCAGTGAGGGAGTGGTGTTTTCAGCGGGTGAAGTCTCCACACCGTTTGCTTCTGGCTGTTCCTCAGGAGCTGAGTAGAGAGGTCAAACAGAAGACAAACAGGATTTGTAAGATAAGGTGTAACTTTCTTTAGTGCTGCAGAGTTTTGGGTAATCCCCGCAATGCTAAAGATATTATTTAGTGTAGTTTAAAGCCCTTCCCACAACATACAGTACTTTTTTCGAAACATGTAATTTGCAATCTTATTTGTAATTTGCAATCTTACTGTGTCTCTGTCCTACCCAAAGAATTTTACTTTACTTCTAAAAAGATAACTTATTGATGGCAAAATATCTTGCCTTGTAGTTTAGGCTGTTTAGAAATAATGGCGTAGTGTGGAGGCATATATTCTTGGACCTCTCTGGGCCGCGTATTACAAACAGAGCATTGTTTAAATCCTACTTTAGTGTTGATGCTGATCATGAGTAAAACACAGTGTCACAAAGCTCAAATCTCTCAGTGTGGTTTCTTGTAAATGACAATGCATTCACAGTACTCAGAGGCAAGAAGTCATGAAGTACAAATACATAGTTACTATACCTAAGTCGAATTTTCAGGTATCTGTACTTCTGAAAAACAGTTTCATTTTGTACCGTTCTCTCCAGTGGAGTCCTTTTCTTCCGACTGTAGACTCGTGCCATTAGCGACCGGTGGAGGTGAAAGGTCATCGGTGGCTTCAATATCTTTAGGTACCGGTCGCTCTGAGATGTGACACACATACAAACGCCAAAGCAAACTCATTAGGATTATCTTAAGTGCAGACATGTATATATAAAATGTAATTCCACAGAAACACACCCAGATCATCCAGGTAGACTGGCTCAAAGGTGCCAGTGGGCTGGTTGAGATGACCAACAGGATTTGGACGCTGGAGGTCAAATGAATATGTCTGCACAAACAAACAAAAAAGCAAGCAAGATGCTAATAAGCGAACATGATGTGTGTGTACCTGTTTTAATTGTAATATAATAAGCAAAGGCTAAGCGCACAGAAAACAATTTCTACTTCCATTTCTTTTTCTTACCCTGGAGGCTCGCCTCAAGAGGTAGAGGATGATACACAGAATTATAATCACTATGATGATAAGCGCCAGGACAACATAACCTAGAGACAAAGATAAGCAGAGCTGTTTTAAAAGAAGTGGTAATAACATTGGGACCACCCAAAAAAGGGAATGGGCTCTAAAAATTAATATTATGCTGTTATTCTTACATTGTTAAACTCCTTAGAACATCACTTAAAAAAATATAAAAGTATTTAAAAATGCAAAAGTAGAATTGTAGAGAAATTACAGTGTCAATTTCTTATCATGTAATCAGCATTGCAACCACAGGGGGACACTAGCATTTTTTATGGTTGATTTTTTTTTAGTCCCACCAAGTAAGAAAAACTAAAAGGTGTCTCGCCCAGGCAGCATACATATTTGAGCCAAATCTAGCCTACTTTTGGCACTGGCCAGTGTTCTGTGTGGCATGTCGTGTCAAAACTTTGGTGGAACTGTGGCTGAGTAGTGGTAACCAGGAACATCCTGAGTAAGTGCTGCCAGTCACAACCCAAGGCAGCTCAAAGGAAACCACTGATATGTGCCAAAAATCCGTTAACATCTAAAAAATTTCACTGTTTTGTTTTTTCTTTTGTTTTTTTAAAATATAGATTCTAGATCCTATTTATTACCACTGAAACTACTGGCCACTGTAGTTTTAAGAAGTTCACTACAACATTAGTGTCCATTTGGACAGTTGAAAATGATAGCAGAATAAAACAGACAGATGTTTAAATACATAATAGATAATATAATAAAGATTCTTACCTGCAGACGAGCCAGCTGGAGGGGGTGCTAAAAGAAACAAACAGCAGGCTCAGTAATTCAGCTAAAGTCAGTTTATGTTTTTTTATAATGGAAAAGTGAAGCAAATTCACTTTATAGGTAAAAGCGTAGCATATGTCTGAATATTTAAATTACAAGAGGATGAGCATTTGATTTTGCTTTAGTTAATTTGCAACATTTACAAGTGACTTTCTGTTTAGCAGGCACTATTTAAGCATAGTGATTCAATTTAAGTCAGTAACTCCTTTCCATCTATCCATATGTCCTGTTAGTATCCATGTGATTACTATTCAGAAACTGCTTTTCAAAAAAAACAAACTTTAAGGATTATTTCGGTTTAATATCCCAAAGAATCGATTAAGGTTTTCCACAAGGATCAGTACTGGGCCCCTTTTAATACTTGTTTGTTTACAATTTTATTACAATGATACTTTTATATCTACTACTTACGTACTTTTCTATCTACCCCTCACCAGGTCTGCCTTTGTTTTAGTCCTGTCTATAGGAAACACCCTAAAACCTGCAAATTAAAATACCCTGAACTTTGGTTCGATTGCAGGCTGTCCAACAAAGTTCAAACTGAACTTGGAGTGTATTTCTATTTTCAATAGGACGATATGTTTTTCTCTCTACTATACATTAAAATTACTTTTTATAATCCACAACAAGAACTATCTAGCTAATGGCCAAGTTTAAATAAAGCAATGAACCTATTTCTATTTCATGTTGACTTTGTGATTTCCAAACATATTTCTGCTGATATGTTGCTTCTTTTGGATTATTTATAATGTGACTAACCCTTATTCTAAATCTTAGTTAACTTTATTGTTTTAATTGTCTTTAAAATGATAGATAATGATAGATAAAGATGTTTTACATGTTACATGTTTGTTTTGAGCACTATATATCATTTTAGATACAAGAGATCAAAAGTCAAGCAGAAACTTACTCCTTCTGCTTGACAATATGGCTCAAATGATTAACCTGAATTGATATTTAAGTCCTAATTTTAAAAAAGAAAGAGGAAAAAAGGGGTACAAGTGTGCTGCTTTGTGGTCCTTTTATGTGATACGGTGACGTGCCACTGTGTCTGAATATTCAGTTTGACGGTGTGTTAGAATAGGGTGAGAGTGTTTGAGTGGTTGTGTCTGCAGCCTGCTTACAGCTACAGAGCGTGTGAGCCTGCGAGTGTTGTGGTTTGATGCACAGGAAGACAACTTGGGGCGCAGAACTTGTGCATGCGCTTTCTGAATATGTGACGGTACCTGTAGTTCCTGAGCTGGTACTTGGTGTCGTTTGAGTCATTTTACCACCACGGTCTGCTCCTCCTTGTGTGACTATGCTGGTAGTCTCTTTTGTTGGTACATTAGTACTTGTTAGAGTAGTAGCCACTGTGCCTCCAGGCTGTGAAGAGTAACAAACATCCTTTGGTTGTAAACATTTCATCCTGTAATCTGCCTGATTTCTGTTTCACTCATTGAATATGAAGGCATGTGACTCTGTACAGCAGTAGTTTCTGATTCAAAAGGCTTCCTGTGAGGAGTCTTTGTAGTTCAAGTGAGTTATTTTTTGATGTGGGAAGCCATGTCTATAGACTGTGAATAAAAAAAAATAAAGGTGACTGTAGCCACCGTGGTATCACCCAGTGGTTTTAGAAGTCTTATTTCGAAGGCTTGAGTTGAAAACTTTTCTAGACGCCATCTTGTTTTTTTGAAATTTGACGTCACCATTGAAGGATGAGTCTGGATGTGAAACCGAGCTCACTGCATACTCGTGCAGAAGCCACAACCTAATTCATACACTCCTTTCTCATCTATTTTACTCAAATTAGACTATAAATTAAAAAAAGGACATTATGTTGAGTCCAATATGACTTTAAACTAGCATCAGAGTCCATAAACTCCGGAAACAAAGCTCCCCCACAGGAGTTTCCGCACCGGAAGTAGCATATGCTAACGTGCACATAGTCAATTGTGTTGCTAGGACTGATTGGAGGCAAATTTCATTTCAAAAGACTACTCGAGGGAAGCCTTGGTAAAAGCATGGTTTTGTACAAAGTGTGCAAAACGGAGTTTGCATACCACCGTAGCACTTCAACCTTATGTTACCATCTAAATGCAAAACATGTTGCAGCGAGCGCAGAAACTATGGGAGCTGTTAGCGCTAGCAGTCCAAGTACCAACAAAAGGTGTCGGCAGCCCAAACTTCAGGCTTCAGGACCAATATTAGTAAGTCAACAAACTTTGGATGGATTGCTCTGGACTGTAGACCACTATCAGTGGTAGAAGATGTACAAGAAAATGTGCTACAGTTAGCGTCAGGTGATCCAACTTTCTAACTGCCATGGCGAAAGACTATTTTAAGTAAAATTCAACAGCTTTTTGACATTGATAAATAAGCAAAATTAGATGCATTACAGACAGCCCTGCTAATATGGAGGAACTACACCAGGAACAAACAAGACTGGGGCAACAGAAAGAGCCACTCATACAGGATGTTTCCACACTGTGGAATTCAGCCCTGGATTTGGTTTCTCGTCTATTAAAGAATCAAGAGGCTGTTTTTACTGCTTTAGACAAACAAAAGCACAAGCTAGTCATTTTAACTCCATCAGAGCTGGTAAAACTCCTAAAGCTGCCGACTGTCCTTGAGCCATGCAGGTAAATAAAACTATTTTTAACAGTTTCTTCAAAAAGCCCTATAGTTACAGTTATTATGTGGATAAATAATGAATTTCTTGAACTTTGTACTACCGGTTTGTGACTGAGCTTCTTGGAGGTGAGACATGTGTCTCATGTTCAGTGGTTTTACCTGCTTTCTGCCGCCTGCATCACAACATGGTCTCTGATGATGACTCAAACCACATGGTGAAATTTAAGACTGCCTTCACAAAGGATCTATCCCAACGTGTAGCTACACTCAACCATCAGTGGCTCAAGATAGCTATTGTGCTTGACCCACGCTTTAAGGACTTCACATGTCTTGCAAGGGTAGAGCGAGAAGAGGCTTGGACCAGCCTTGAGGCCCTGCTGCAGGAACAGTGTAAAAATGCCACCACAAAGGAGCCAGCAAAGACAAAGACCCTCCTCCTCTCTTCATTGTCTTCATCAGCAAGACAGACTGTCCACTGCAGTGGTGGTCCAGTCGAGCAGGGACCTACCCACAGCTGTCTGTCCTGGTATTTGATTAGTGCTGCCACTTCTGTCCCATGTGGGAGACTGTTCTCATTTGCAGCTCACATAGTAACAAAAAAGAGAGCTGTCTTGAAAGTGTGAACAGGTTAGTTTGTCTAAGTAACTGGCTGAAAGAGACCGACAGTAAATAAGCATGGAGGTATAGTGAGTCCAATGGGTTTGCTATTTTCTTGCACTGAAATGTTCGATGATCACACTGTTTTAGCCTAATGTTAAAATAATGTTGGCAAAGGTTACTCAGAGTTTAAAGGTGAAGCTGGTCAAATAACCTTTTATGTTTTTGCCTTATTTTTTTAAACTGCACTTTATGTTGAAACAAGTATTATTATTATTATTAATTAAAGACAATACCATTTCGAAAATTTACTTAAAGTACTTAAAATAGCACTTTATTTTTAAGTCTGCCCAATTTTGGAGAGGGATATTATTTTTTTTCTATTTTTTTCTCTCCAGAAATTAAAAGTGCTTAAGTTCACAATATTCATGTCCATGTCTATTATTTGATTTTGTCGCCCACTAAAACATTTTGGATTAAAAAAACATTTGCGCTTTGGGGCAAATTTTCTTGTGTGATTAAATGCAATAAATCAGATTAATTAATTACAATGCCTCCAGTTAATTAGATTAATTTTTTTAATCAAGTCCCACCCCTAGTAATACTAACTTACTACTATGAGCTTTGGCAAATAAAATAATAATTTAACTTTTGGTATCCTACCTTGACTTGGGTGTTTTAATTAATTATTTACATTTTAAAAGGAATTAAACAAAGCTATGAAATTGGTGTGCTCAGTGTTATTCATCCTTTGCTGAACTGTTATATTTTTCTTCATCAGTAGCTGAAAATAACTATTTGGGATGTAAAGCTGTTGATGGAGAATCAAGTCAAAGATTAAACTGAATTTGTGAAAACAGAAATTGAATAATTGCTCTTTATGTTGTGTGATGATCAGAGTTGTGATTAAAGGCAGTAAACGACAGCTTGTGGTTCTCCAACTCTCTTTACGTCTGTGCAGCTACTCTGCTTTTAACTACGCAGCTTCATAGTGACAACAAGACTTCAGGAAGTGACTGCATGTTGTGCACCAGGAAATAGCTCCACCATGTAACTGTGCATAAAGCCTGAGTAGGTGGCTTTTTGCACTTTAAAAAGAACCAGACTGCTGTGGATGTTACTTTTTATTCCCTTCTTAAAATAAAGCCTATTTGAAGTTTATGGTCACTGAATGGATGCCAATAATGTGAACTCATAAGCATGAATTCCCAAACCAGACTTTGTCGTTTTACACTTTGAGAACCAAGATTTGCTATTTAACTTTGAGATAATTGACTTACCATACTGTTTGTTTCCTCTGCTGTAGTACTCTCAGGGTCTGTGTCATTTTGCATCTTATTTTCAGTTCCATTTAAAACGTATGTGGCAGCGATTGAGGGGACAGGAGAAACTGTACCTGACATAAAGGAGAGATGCATAAAATCACTTTGAGCCACAGTTAACCTCCCCCCTCTGAAAATAGCACTGTAAAATAATAAACTATTACAACTCTGCAAATAATGAAGTGATACAAAAAATTAATTGAGTGACACAGTTATGCAACAACACAAGAGAAACAGCAGTCTGCTTCAGAAGATAAACCAATGCAGATTTTTATGGTAGTTTAAGAAGCTACAGAGTGCTGACCAGGTTCAGGGGTTAGTGTCTAAATCTGAATAGATTTACACAATACATGAGTTGTTCTTATTACAGAGGACATTTATACTGTAGCATTGCTACTTTTTTAAGGACAAAAATACTCCAATATTCTCTACTTTACACCAGAAAGGAAATCAATATAATTTGATTTTCAGGTTATCAGATCAAGTGACTTTTATTTCTACAGCCTAATATTACATGTAAGGGTTCATAGACTTTACAGGCATAAACAAAACATATTAAGGACATCAGAGAATTATCCAAATGCTTTCAAAAAGTCAGACTCTTGCTTTTTCTCATTTTCATACCACAGGTCCATCTGTATTTGGACTTGTGGTATGCAAGAACCTTGATATTCTCAGCTTGTTTTATGTTAATTAAATAATTTTCTAATTTCCCGTGGAACATACCGTTGGGTTGCACATGACTTGCACCATTTTGTCCCAGGCAAATAGGAGAAACTGCTAGAACTGAAACAAAGAGAGAGAATGAGCAACAGATAAACATGAGGTTAAAAATGAGCCAGTTAGTCATGGAAAGAGATCAAATTAAATAAAAACATCTAAAATTGCCTCAGGACGCAGACTGTGGGTGTGCAACATGATTCTACACTTTACCCTAACAAGTAAATGTCATCCAGATTCTGTGGCTAGCCAGTGTGAGATACACAAACCAACTAAACATGCTCATTTACGGTCACTTGTTTGACAAAGCACACTTGTTAACTGCTGCTGCAAATACGTGTGAAAAACAGAACAGCTGGTGTGAAAATGAGAGCAGAGAATGGTGAGAGAAGCAGGACAGGAGATATATCATTTTAAATCGTATCAATCAGTCAGTTACAAACTTTCAGTCACTCTGCACTCTGACCTTTGACCTCTCTACCAAAGTTCCTCTGTAAGGCTGCAAACCTTATCTGTATATTACATTGTTATATGTACTGCATACATGTTCTGTGGTCCTAATTTATAGTAATTACAGCAACCAAAACACTTTCATGTTTACAGGGGCATTCACGTTTTTTGTGGTTGACAAATAATTCAAATAATTATAGCTAAAGAGAAAAGCCTCATGTTGAATTAATACATTTTGCTAATCTGTTAATATTTGCATTGATTTGCACAAAAAGCAGATTCAAAGAAGGGCGTGTGTATGGCGAGATTCGTGTGCTCCCAGATTACTTCCTGGATATGTCATGCTTCTCGAGTCCCTGAATGACGCTGAAATGTAATCAAATGCATGCAAGTGCAGATTTAAGAGCAAATCAAGGCTTTCCTTGTGTTGGTCAAAGAAAGGTTTGATGTGGAGCAAAAACTCGAGCCTCCTGCAGCGTCTGACCGTAAAAACAATCTGAACGTTGCCCTTGAAAGCTTCTGAGTTTTTGAGCGCGCACAAGGACCCCGATCGCAAGCTTTTCTGTTCCCTTTTAATTTTATTTTTAACTTACCACAAATTCAAACTTCCTCTAGCGAGATAATAGAGCGTGAAATCAGAGATGAAAGCTGCGTGACAGTTGAGTTAAACTCACCGAGGAAGCAGACACGGCTCCACAGCTTCATGGTGGTGATGAATTTACTTTTCTCTCTCTCTCCTACTCACTGAGATTTTAGCCACTTAAAGTTGACGTATGACCATCAGCAGGACTGGTGAGTTTCCTTTTTTGTTTTTTCCTTATTTTGTCCTTTTTAAAGCGATCCTCTTCTTCTGATGCTGCTCTCGCTCCTTAGCTATGAGCTTTCTGCTTGCCGCTTTCTCTCTCTCTTCCTCTCTCTCACGCTCTCCTCCCGCCCTCACTGTGTCTCTTGTCACTCAGTGCCTGTTTCATTTGTGCTTAGTGCTCTATGCTTGTTCTGTTAATGCACGCTACACAAGCTAAAGCATGCTGAAAACAGGGCGGTTGATTGATGTGGGCCCTTTATTTCGAAGAATCTTAAAGTTTTGTACCTTCATCCAACAACTTTAGGATGAAGCTGAACCTGGACTGTGGGTTACAACCTATGACCCGGCATCAGTTTTGGGTTAGTCGCTGGTCCTTGAGTTGCAGGTTGGGATTATAATCTCTGTAATAATAATAATCAGATGAAAACACTGAAAAAAGGAGAGCATCATATCAGATGCATGCTTACATGCTGTTCTTCTTCACTCTTTTTGTGTACTTCTCTTTTTCTCCACCTGCTGCAGTCTA
>NW_024583141.1:35815-68475 GCF_018398535.1 Haplochromis burtoni | reverse complement strand
CCCCCCCACTTATTTCTCAACATCTCAACCCACTGTTCTCGCTCTCATATTCTCTATATGATCTGCATGTATCTCCACCCTCTCATGTTTCCCTCGCTCTCAGGAACTGAGTCATCGACCACAGGCACAGGATGCTAGCTCAGTTTTGGCCTCTCACCTCAGAAACACATCGGCAGGACCTCTTTAGTGTTAATTTTCACTGGTTTAAAGCCACGACACACCATATAGCATTTTAAAAAATGCTTACACAAACTCCAGAAAGGGAAACGATTGCCTAAAGTGTTTGAAATCCAGCTTTTGGTGCATTAGATGCTTTAAATTTGCAGCTTTTGTCCCATTTTTTTAACCACAGTCTCAATGTTTTGATCCAGATTATTGAATGTCTCAAGCTTTTTGTGGCTTACAATAGTTTTCAACTTGCGTGTCTTGTCAGATTTCGCACAGTGATTCTCATGTGATGTCTAATGTTAACCACACGAGGGAGAAGTTACACAAAACTACAGCACAGACATCACTGATGTTGCAAAGATGACACTGATAAAGGATGGCAACAATATGAGAGACAGAGCAAGATCAAGATCAGTAATTTCAGATGAAATTTGAGCCGCTGTGCTAAACATGGTTTAAACATGTCAGGTCGGGTCTTGGACTCCACCTCTCTGGGAACATCTCAGCCCCCCACCCCCCCAGGTGTGGAGGCCTATATCTCCCCTCACCACACTCCCTGGCGGTGGCTGATGCCCTCGTCCATCGATGTGTTGGTGGATCCTGGCGCCCGTGGCTTGGTCAGGCCCCTTCCGGGGGTCGGGGCACCCTCGGCAGGGCCACCCCCCACGTATCTCTGCTTGGACTCTCGCACTCTAGGGGGCCTCTGGATGTCTGGGGCCTGGATCTCCACCATACCTGCTTCATGCCCTGGGGGACAGGGCTATGACTCCCCACACCCTCTAGCAGATAGTGTCATGGAGAAACCTTTTGAGGTTGTGACAGCAGGTGTTCACACGGGCGCTCACAGAAAAACACTATATCTTCTTTGGCTGCTGCCTCAAAGCATACTGTGCACCGTCGGTCTTGTGTGCTGTTCAGTAACATTCAATATTTATTATTTACTGTTACTCTACTTACCTTGGTTGTTGCTGTGGTCTCCCTGCTGTGTTGTTCTCTTTTTGCTTGTTTTCTTTTTTGTTCCAACAGGTGATCCGGAGGATTCTTTTTTAGTGTCTTCTCTCACTGACCCTCTTCCCCCCTATTTTTCTTTCTTTCCCTTTCCTATCCCCCATTCATGTCTGTCCAGTCTCTAATAACTAAAAATAAATAAATTATTATTAATAATAATAATAAAAACAATAATAAAGATCAATCAAATGGACCAATATACCAATGTAAAGCCATAATGACCCACTTGGAAAAACAAATCCGCTGGGCATCTTTTTTGGCAGACAATAATTCTGATTGCTAAAGTACCGAACAAAACAGGCAAAAAAAAAGAAAACAAAAAAGAAATGTACAGACACAGTGTCTCACAGTATAATGTAATCATATTGTAAATAGACTGCTGCTTTTCCTCTCTAACTAACTGCACACTCAAAGTGCTTTCAGTACATTCACCCAATTATGCCCATTTAGTGACTTCTAAACCAAAACACCTTGTCTTAACACACACGCACTGCAAGGATACGTTACCATGTAATTTGATAAACGACCCACTAAACCTCTTCCTGAGCCACAACTGCCCCCAGGAAACAGATGCAGTCATGACATGGTATTTGAGGAGGAAACTGAAAGATTAAAAACGGTACATCATGTCAGCTCGCTTTCATTTTCAGCAACATTTGAAATCTTAAAAATATTCTTAACAACAATACTGTGTCATTGATATAAGGAAGTAATATCCTTAGCCTGAAACACTGCCCAGCCGCCTTTTTATACACAATTGACAAAAATAATAAGATATTTATTAAAGAAGTGACTTGTTTTTTATTTAATTTATTTAATTTTTGACTTCTAACATTGATGTTGCCCCTGTCAGAGGAAAGAAGCTTCAGTTCATTCACTAAAACCCCCAAAACTCCCCGCTCTCCTTCCATGGCAGTTTTTCATTCTGGGGCAATAGATCAAAACATCACAACAGAGAGTTTGAAGTCAAGGCTTCATGAGGTGGTTAATGTTGGTTACCAATTGCTGTTGCTGTTGCTGTTCTTCCCATCTATTCCCACCTACCCCCCATTTACCTTTTACCTTGATTTTTTAAATAACCATTTCAAACTATTTACAGAACAATCAGCTGTTCTTCATTCAATAAGATGCCACACAAATTATTTGTGCCACTCCTCTCTCTCTCTCTCTCTCTCTCTCTCTCTCTCGCCGTCACTCCTAAGACTTCCCCATTTTATTTATTTTTGTTGTTTTTTTTGCTCATAAGCACAGAGTGCTTGCTAGCACTGTCCTTAGACAGTAAATGTGACAAAACTATTGAGGAAAAAACACAGTGTATATATTGTTTATCATGACTGGTTTTACGTGGCCTATCAACACAATTTAAAAACTGGTATATGTCACCTTGTTGCTTTGTCTTTAAGTGGTCATGTGATTGGCTTACCACGACTACTTTATTCTTTGTCAGTCATACAGCAACATTCATGCGATTGTTTTGCCCCCTTAGCTCCAGGTGTTGTGCTAGACTAGACCTTCCCAAAGTGTGGGGCCCGCCCCCTAGAGGGCGCACAGAACCATTGCAGGAGGGGGCCGCGGTATGAAAAGGAAAAAAAAACAAAAACAGTGCTTGGACACTGCTAGCATAATGGACAGGTTTTTTGACGGGGCTCCAACACAAACGCAAAGCAGGAGATGAAGCATCGCTGAATATGTTTCCAAACCAACTTCATTCTAAGCCAAAGACTAGAAAATATGGTGAAGCATATCTTCCCTTTGGCTTCACCTGCACAAGTGCCGAGGTAGGTCTCCCCTGCAGAATTGGTTTCCCTTCGTCGGGAGCAGCGCTGGGCTCTCCAAATCACGGACAAACAGTATCCCACATTCTTGATTTTTAGTTCACAAACACTTGTTGTAATGACTAACTACTCCTGACATTTTGGAGATGTTAGCTCTTTATACAGTAAAGTTACAGCGGGATACAAATAACATCAGGCTGATCCTGCCACGATTTGTTTGTTATTCCCATCACTGACCCCAACTAATATTACTGACAACCATCAATGAAAATAGTACTACTGGTAAGTCCGAGCTCACCTCAAAAGTGATAAACAAGACAGCAAAGACCAAGTGAGGAATAATGCTGGAGCTGATGGAGGTGAGCCAACCAGCATGAACATGATTTCCTGCAACCAATCAGCACAAGGCGTGAGTCAGCGAGGAGAGAGCAGGTTAAAAAGAACGATAGTCAGCTCAGTAACTGGATGGTAAATATTTCAGGAGACAGAGGTGTACATAACAATGAGTAGTTATAAAAATAAATAAATATTATGAGACATATACAGCTGATGAGATGTAGAAAGAATATAAAGCAAACATTTTTTTTGTTGCTTTGTATGAAGAAAACCCGACAAAGTAACTAATTGAATCTCACCATGACTACATTTTAACTCTTTCTTCACTAGTTGTGAAAATGACACACATGGCCTATTTGTGGCTAGCTGGCCACAGTCAGAACCTGTTGCTTCTACAGCAGCTCCAGTACACCTTGAAACCAAGAGGTTTCAGTTTGCATACTCTGAGGACCAACTCAGCTTTTGACCTTTGCCAGTCCGAGCAGATGGCACGCAAATGTCAACGAGCACTTTGTAAAATATCACACGCATGAATCATTATTCTGGTGGAAACTGTGGGATTCAAACCCTGGACCTTTACATACCTGTGGTGACTGTATGAACTAGAAGAGCACAGTTCTGAGAGCTAACTTGAAAGTCTTGTTTGCATTTTATCAGTATTGATTTTCATTCTTTGTGAGTTATTACTGAGACTAACAGTCAACAACCAGATTCAGTATCTTCTGGTCCTCTTCTGTTCATCTAATGGAAATTCTTGGATGAATTCTTTCAAGTCCTTTGGAAGCCCTAGCTTAAATTTACTAACTTTACCTGGGGTGATAAACACTTACCTCATAATGTAACTGACTGGGACATAGACTTTGTCCCTTTCAAATATTTTCCTCAACCAGTTGCAGCAGGTGGCTGCCCCTCCCTGAGCCTGATACTGCTGATTTCTTCCTGTTAAAATGGAGTTTTTCCTCTCCACAGTCACCAAGTGCCTGTTGTCTTTATCCTCCAGTATAAACTCACTTTAGTCAACTGTTGTAGTGAACTGGAGATGTATACATAAAACTGAATCAAACGTAATCGTACCAAATACTATGAAAATTGAAACTATGTAGAAATATGGATTTATTATACTAAACCTGAACCACCTACACTCACCTTCCAATTTATTAAGCACACCTTGCTATACTGTAACTGCTTTAACCCCCTTTAATTTTTCATGGCACTAATAGCGTCCTGGAATCCGTGCTGAGAGATGTTGGTTCATATTGACTTGATGGCATCACACAGTTACACATATCCATGATGAAAATCTCATGGTCCACCACATCCCAAAGGTCCTCTATTGGATTGAGATCCCTGTGACACTGTGTGACATGGTGCATTATCCAAATCATGAAAATCTTGGAAACCTGAAGTGACACGGAGGGCAGGAAAACTGACAACCTGACACAGAACAAAGGAAGAAGGAGGACTTAAATACACACAGGGGAAGTGGAAACACACGGGGAAACAGCTGACTCAAATGAACATAACAACATCACAGGAGAAGAGTAAAACTAAACACATTAAAGAAAGAAACACAAGACTTTCAAAATAAAACAGGAAACATGGAGCGACGTAGATATGACGACACAGGCTTGACAACATGAAACACGCAAACAAGAAATACATAACAAATAGCACAGAAGGCCTGGGTGAAACAGACTAAACTAAAATTCACGGCCAATTAATAATCACAAACTCCACATTATCTTCAAAATATAACAAGAGATCAAAACCAACTGAAAGCGCTGGGTCACAGAGCCAGCCCTGACACAAAGTGAATTTATACTGTTTGTTCTTTGAGCTGTTCCTTTATTTCCCATGAGTATTAACAGCACAGTGGTCAGATCTACATACACTATATAACCAAAAGTATTTACTTCTCTGCCATCACATGCATGTGAACTGGAGTGACAGGGTTTCATATGATGTTGGCCCAAACATTTTCAACTTAGGTTTAGGAGAGTTTATGAGAATTTTTCACCATTCTTCCAGAAGTGCGTCTGTGAGGTCAGACACTGATGTTGGATATGAAGACTTGGCTCACAGTCTCCGCTTCAGTTCATCCCAGAAGTGTTGGGTTGAGGTCAGGACTCTGTGCAGGGCAGTCTTGAGGACATTTGAACTTTAAAGTCATTTTAAACCCTGTATGTATTTAAATCTAGACTTACTACTTACTACAAGTTTAAAAGGGCTTTGCAAGTCACACATCTTCTTCTCTCATTTGTTTTCATGTACACCTAACAATGGGTTGTTGCTTCTACAGCAGCTCACCTGCACTTTGAAACTAGCAGGTTTCAGTTTGTGTACTCTGAGGATCCAACTTGAGTTTCAAACCCTTGCCAGTACAAGATGATTGCACACACGCAAATGTCAGTGAGTTATTTAAAATATACCACATGCATGCATGAGTAATTACAATCATGGCAACTGGGGGATTCAACCCTGAAATTTGCGTACCTGGAAAAGGTGACTGCACCAATAAAGAAGGCACAGTTTTCATGGTTTATATGTCAGGTGTTTGCAGCTTATGTGCTAATTTGAAGTTTTCTTGGTTAGAATTGGTGAAAAATAAAGATTGTTTTATTTCTAATGGCTTATTCATCTGAAAAAAAAATAGAACACCTCGCTCTTAGGGGATTTGTGGTTGCAGATGCTGAATACCAGAAGCTCATTGCCGAGAAACACAGAAGTAATCACTTTAACAATCAAACCACTAATCTACTCAGTAAGAGCAGGATGATAAAACTTGCGGGTGGGGGGGTGAACAGGTTTCCTGTGTATTTACAAGCAGCTCACACTTTTCAAAAGAAAAAAACAAACAAACATTTTTTTATACTAGCATACACAAAGCTAAAAGAACATAGCTCAGGCCAAGGGAACAGAGGTCAGCATTTTCAGCACCAGTTGTTTTCAGTCCATGGTTTCTGGGAGCTGCGAAGAGAGATAGAAAGCAATCATGCAAAACAACATTTCCTCATTAGCAGAAAAAACAGCCTAATTCTGAGCTAGCTCGAAGCTTTCAGAAGGGGGAAGAAACTCAGAGGTTATGCAAAAGACCTAATGGAACCACAGAGAATCACCTAATAGCTGACAGTAAGCCAAAATTTGTGAAGCAGCTTTCGTTGACACTGGAAATTAAGGAAAATTGGAAGTGCAATTCTACCTTAGGTACGTAGGTACGTGAGAACCTTATGTGCCTGTGATAGAAATTTGCTTTTAAGTGCATCAGACATCATCACCTTTCTAGGAAGGTTACAAGGTGAGTCCTTTCTAGTTATCTCACAACTCCTGATTTCCCCCAAATTTTTAAAACTGAGGTGAAAAGTACAAATTTGGCATGATCCATGCCAAGAATGCCTATGGATAATTCCAGGTTAAAACCATGCAGGCTGGTAGAAGAGTAGTTTAGTGCCTATTGTCTGTGAATGTTCTCAATCATTCAGGTCATCGTAGTCTAAGGAGCTTGGAAAGAAAAGTGTCTGGACTTCGTTTCCTTGAAGATGGACGTCAGTGACCCAGTGTTTTGTATCTGTTTAAGTTATATTCCCTGATTATGTATTATTATAATTTATCTCGTTCCCCGGTCATGTCTGATGTCACTCCTGTCTCTGTGCTCCGTGTTTCTTTTGTTCAGTTTTACTCTGTGCTTGTCGTGTTTCCTGTTTTACTTTGAAAGTCCGTTTCTCATGTCAGTGTTTCTATTTTTGCTTCCCTTGTCTCGTTAGGTCTAATTTCTCCCAGCTGTGTTTTTCTCCTGTCTCCCATTCCCTGATTACTCCAGTGAGTATTTAAGGCCTGTGTTTGCCGTGCTCTGTGTTGTGTTGTACCCTCACTGTGATGTGTTTTTCTTCTATGGTTCTGGTAACTTTACAGTTCTCTGTTCACAGTTATGTTTTCTAGCTTCCCAGTTTAGTTTCGCAGTGTCTTAGTTCCTCGCTGTTAGTTTCTAGTTTTCTACTTTTCGTTTCTAGTATGTTTTACTACAGCGCACTAAAGTTGCCTCTTTTAGTTCACCCTTGTGTCCTGCGATGCTCAAAAATCAATAGATGCACTTGGGGAACCAGGTCTTTGGTGTCTAACACAAATATAAATCAATATCCAGATAGGAGTCTCCAAGTCTGAGAGCATGCTTCTCAGAAAAGGGTCAAGTGCTCACTCTAGGTTAAAAATTAGTTGGTTCTCCAAGGGGGAGAGTTGAAGAATTTTGGAGTCTTGTTCATGAATGACCAGAAAGTGGAGCCAGAGATTGACTGACAGACTGGTGCAACACTTTGTCAGTTTGTCATGGTGAAGAGAGAAATAAGCATGGAAAGTGAACTTGATCATTTCCAGGGCAATCTACATCCCATCCCTTACTTATAATTAATAAGTACACCATGGTTAGTAAGCCTTCAAACTGAACCCCAATCCCATTCAAAACATCCACTTCTGACTTAAACAACCAAGAATTGTTAACACAGGCCAGAGCAGGCTAACATTACCTGAGGAGCCTGTCGTGTCTTTTTCTGGAATTTCACCACTGCCAAAATCTGAAAATGAAATAACAACTAAGGTTAAGCTGTTACATTTACTCATTAAACATTCAATAAAAATAGTAATAATAGACTCCAGCCCCCCGAGACCATGACAAGGATAAGCATGGATGGATGGATATTTATATTTATAGCTGAGCTGTTTCATTAAAATCCAGTGTGGTAATGTACAGAACCAGAATTACAAAAACAGTTGTCTCTGTCCAAATATTTATGGACCTGATTTGATTTTGCCATCAAAATATAATTTTGATTAAAGAGCATCCACAAAGTGATGGATTAACCACTGCAGAAACAGATACAACTATTTTGGTAATTACAAATACTGTTCATAAACTTATGGTCTAATAAATTTGTTAAGCAGTCTATTTCACTATGTCAGAAGTACAGTATGTTTGGAGTCAGCATCCTGTAAAGATATTTACAAATTAGAACTACAGACATAGAGCAGAGGAGACAGATATTACCTGACAGTAGAGCGGGCAGCAGTTCAGTGTCATTTATTATTAAGGTTGAATTTATTTCGCCAGAAGTAAAAAAATAACTATAATCTTCATCATCAAAAGGTGGATCATCTCCCTCTGATAAAATAACTCCAGTACCTTCAGGGATAGACAAACAAAAATAGCCGATCAAGTAAAGTTGTAGCCCCAAATATATATAGCATTTAAACAATTGAATGAACATCCATCCATCCATCTTCATCAGCTTTATCCGGGCAGGGTTAAGGGGGCAGCAGCCTAAGCAAAGAGGCCCAGACCTCCCTCTCCCCAGCCACCTCCTCCAGCTTGTCCGGGGGAATACCAAGGCGTTCCCAGGCCAGCCGAGAGATATAATCTCTCCAGCGTGTCCTGGGTCTGCCCCGGGGCCTCCTCCCGGTGGGACATGCCTGGAACACCTCACCCAGGAGGCGCCCAGGGGGCATCCTTGTCAGATGCCCGAACCACCTCAGCTGGCTCCTTTCGATGTGGAGCAGCAGCGGCTCTACTCTGAGCCCCTCCCGGATGGCCGAACTTCTCACCCTATCTCTAAGGGAGAGGCCAGCCACCCTTCGGAGGAAGCTCATTTCTGCCGCTTGTATCTGCGATCTCGTTCTTTCGGTCACTACCCACAGCTCGTGGCCGTAGGTGAGGGTAGGGACGTAGATCGACCGGTAAATTGAGAGCTTCGCTTTTACACTCAGCTCTCTCTTCACCACGACGGACCGGTGCAGCGTCCGCATTACTGCAGCTGCAGCCCCAATCCGTCTGTCGATCTCCGGCTCCCTTCTCCCATCACTCGCGAACAAGACCCCGAGATACTTGAACTCCTCCACTTGGGGCAGGAACTCATCCTCATCAATTGAATGAACATTTTAAAAAAAAATAGCTGCTGCCCCAAGCCGAGGAGTTTAAGTATTTCAGAGTCTTGTTCATGAATTACTAGAGAGTGGAACAGGAAACTGACTGGTGGACCAGTGCAACTCTATACCAGTTTGCTGTGGTGAAGAGAGAGCTATGTGTGAAAACTGAGGTTGATGATTTTCAGGTCATTCTACATTCCTTTCCTTCCTTATGATCAAAGCTGTAGGTTATGACTGAAAGAATGACATCATGGATACAAGTTTCCTCTGAAGAATCCTGGGCTCAGCACAACAACAGAGAGAAGATCTTGGTCATTTGAAAGGGGTGCAGAGTAAAGCTTCTACTCCTCCACACTGAAAGGAGCCACAGGAGTTGGTACAGCCAACTGACCGTGTCTCCTGGGCATGTGCTGATATATTACAGTGTATGCTAAAGATATAAAGCTAGCACACATTATAACGTATTTAAAATAACATCCAGCCGAAACAATAAAGCGATAGACAAATGAATGAATCAATGATAATGACCCAATAACATATACATGATACTGCATAATAGTAATACATCTGTATGAGGTCACAGGGCTGCATATCAGTGTTTTCTATCTTCATATCAACCTTTTATGAAAGTCAGCAGAAACTCCCCCTGTCTGGATAGCATGAAGGGGTGAACTCTAAAGTTCCAGTTACTATTTATTTCCTTCTCATTTACTTGATTCAGGTTTTGAAAATATTGCAGGTTGGGTTAAAATACCCATCTCCCAGGGCTGGTGGTACAGGGTGCTTTGTGTTTCATAAAACACCGGTGTCTGACAGTCTGGCGCTAAGGAAAGGATCACAGGTCATTAATGAAAACTTCATGACGCAGCATAGTTTTGCTGAAAGAAAATTCATCATTTACAGCAACAAATGCTGAACGAAATGAAGAAGCAGTGAAAAACAAATATTCACAGTTCATTAGCTTGTAGAAACACATTTAACAGCCATAACTTGAAGTACTTATTTTCGGTGTAACTTTATTAGTCTCTCACATTGCTGTCGAGGATGTTTGGCTCACGAACTAAAACACTCATGTTGTTTTAGTTCATTGAGGTTTGTGGGTATTCAATTCTGCACGACTCTGTTTAGATCCCTCCAGAGCATTTAAATTGTGTTAAATGAACTTGAGTCTTTTCTTTTTCAGCCATCATGTTGCAGATTTGCTGATCTGATTGGGACCAGATTCCACCTGCATGACCCAGTTTCAGCTAAACTTTATCTTTGGCTGTGAAATGAGACCAAATCATTACTCCACCAATAGTGTGCAGTGGCCTATAGAGTCTGAGAAGTGTCTCTTGTATGTTTCTCTCACGGTCTCGCCTCGAAGCTAGTGTTCTAGGATGACTAGGATGACTACCATTGGGATAGAGTAGAAAAGCACTGTATAAGAACCAGTGCATTTACCAGTAACACTTACTTTTAGTTTGTTGCATGTTTTTGCAACTTTTTTGAGACATGTTGCTGCCATCAAATTCTAAATAAGCCAGTATATTTTCCTAAGATGCTACATTTTCTTAGTTTAAATATTTGATCTATTTTCTATGTTCTGTTGTGAATAAAAATGTTTATGAGAATAACAAATGATTACTTTCAGTTTTTATTTATCGCTTACATACAGCTCCTAGCTTTCGGTGAGCTGTTTCTCACACTCTACTTCTGTATTTTGGTTTAGGTTTTGTTGTATAAATAGTGACATAGTGTAATGTCACGTACTGTTCATTTGAGGATGTGTCTCAAAAATGTTATGACTTGCCGAGGACCACGTGATTTTTATTATGCCCTGATATGTAAAATCTTGAGAAAGCCTTTACTTTCTTTTTTATGCGTATAAAACATGTACTTTATTTGAAATGGTCTCTTTACAGCTACAATATGTCTAAAATACTGCATATAATTATTTTTGATAACACATATAACCTATCATATATTAATTAAGCATTAATAGTTAGAATTGTAGTTTTTCTTACTAGTAAACCACATGAAAGGTTAAATAAATGTTAATTCACCAATAATTAACAACAGTTATTATAAGTGTTTCTTTTGTCTGAGCTCTTTGAAAAGTATTGGCAAATGAGCCAAAAAGAACACTTTTTAAAGCATTTTAAGGTGGTTCTTTCAGGTAAACCGAGATAGAACTTGTGCAGATCTGAAACTACACACTAATACACAAAAAAAGATCTGCTCACGCTCAAATGTTGAACTTTAGAAGTCGCAAAGATTAAATATAACCTACATGTTCCCGACGGTCAAAGGTACGTTCAATGATCAACATCTCCCCAGATCCTGCCTTTGAAACCCCATCAATACAAATCATGACTGAGACACACCCTACCATGATGCCATTTAAAAGCAAAACAATAAACCACACGCACAGTTTTAACTCACTCACCAAGAACCCACAACAGCAGGCAAAGTGTCATCGTTGGCATCATCCGTTAATGCTTTGTTGTTCTTCTCTGACAAATTTGATGTGAAAATTTCAAACCAATTTTCTCCTCGTGACTGACAGCTGTCACCTTGATGTCTGCTTGAACTCTTCATTCAGTAAGTCTTGTATATACAAAAACAGGAACTAGCTAAACCACAGTGAACTACATCAGCTGACTTGTTATTGCTTGCAGACTTACGTAAAGCTTTGACTTTGACATCAGGGCCACCATGAGGTCGATAATTGCAGCTTTTGTTACAGGTCTTTTGTACAGATTTCAAATGTTTATCCAGAGGATGCTTTTTACTCTAGTGGTTCTCTGACTTTTCCATGACTTATTTTCAACAGATCTTACTTTGAAGGTTAGCTTTTCTCATGTGTAATGTTTAACTTCCTGTGTCTGTCTTCCTCCGATTCCCTGATTGGTCTCACCTTTTAACACTGCTACATGTTGAGTAATTCGTTTAAATATATACATGCCTATATGTACACGACTTAAGTGTTACCAGATTATAAATGTGCAGGACCTGATAATGTGATAATACAGCAAAAACTTGCTGCACAATGTAAGTGCAAAATCTCTCCTTTGTGTTAGGCACCAGACTTTATCACTG
Source organism: Haplochromis burtoni (assembly GCF_018398535.1). Classification (NCBI taxonomy): domain Eukaryota; kingdom Metazoa; phylum Chordata; class Actinopteri; order Cichliformes; family Cichlidae; genus Haplochromis; species Haplochromis burtoni. Next base: position 56,197 of record NW_024583141.1, on the reverse strand, counting down.
ATTGCAAAAGCTAAAATGCAAACGTTATCTATGCCACAAGAAGAAATGACCAAGACGTAAAACAAAAATCTTTTCTGTGTCAAGTTGTATCATCTTGGTAATAATTTATTTCAAAGCAGATGATGGACACTGGTGACAAGAAGAATAAGATCTGAGCAAACGTTCACCAGATTGTGCCAGCAGTAATGCAAATCAGCATCAGAGTCAGACTTCAGTCAGGTGCACTATATTGCCAAAAGTATTATCTTATGTGCCTTCACAGGCATATGACTAACATCTCATTCTTAATCCGAAAGGGTTTAATATGATGTTGGCCCACCCTTTGCAACGAAAACAGCTTCAACTCTTCTGGGAATGTTTTCCCCACGTTTAGGATTCTGTTTATGGGAATTTTTCACAATTCTTACAGAAGCACATTTGTTAGGTCAGACACTGATAAAGGCCTGGCTCACAGTCTCAACTCCAATTCATCCCACAGCTGTTCTTTTGTGTTGAGGTCAGGACTCTGTGCAGGTCAATCAGGTTGTCAGGTGTAAGGCTTGGATGCAGCTGCTCGTCCATAGAAACCCATTCTAATCTGAAGACCACATGACGTTTGGACTCTGCAGCAATTGACTCTGCAGAAGGTTGGAGACCTGGGCTCGCTTTATGTGCCTCAGCATCTCCTGACCCCACTGACTTTATGTGGCCTAGCACTTTGTGACTGTGTTTCTGACATTCCCAATCACTTCCAGTTGACTGTGGAATATTCAGTAGCAAGGAAATTGGTCTTGTTGCACAGATGGCATCCTATCACACTACTACACTGAAATTCACTGAGCTCCTGAGAGCAACCCATTCTTTCTCAAGTGTTTGTAGAGGTGGTCTGCATGCCTAGGTGTTTGATTCTATACAACTGTGCCCATGAAGTAACTGAAAGGTCTGAATTCAATGATTTGGATGGATGAGGGAATTCTTTTGTCAATAAACTTATTAGTATAGGTTTTGAATAACAGTTCTCAGTTGGAGGAGAATCTGATAGATGCATTCACAGGCAGTGTGCACATGGGTGAAACTGTGGTTTCTACATACAGACCTCATCTATTACTGCTTAAAAATAGACATGGTTTCTTGGTGTTTGAAGTCAGATCGGTGATTATGTTTGCCACCTGAAAACTATGTAAGCAGGAACCCAAACCCAAACAACACAGCAAAGACAAAAGCACAGGAGCATCACAACGTGGAAAAATTTCACCTTAAAGACAAACATGAAGTTTAAAATGTTATATTAACAACAACAAAACATATTCACAGAGGTTTAAAAGAAACAATAACATCTGATATCTGCATGGGAAATCAAAATCCACTGACTTTGCATCATTATATATTGCACTAATATTTTAGTCAGCTGAAGTAAGGCTTTTGATACTTTACCTGTGTGTTCGTTTGCATATGAAGACAGCAGCAAAAACACATAAACAGGAAGACACAACTGATCAGAGCAACCTGACACCTTAGATACTGTTTCAAGGATTGTCACTCACTTTGTTTGAATTTCAGCATTAAAATTTCCTCCATCTGGTTCAAAATGTTCAAAAAATACACATAAGCAAAAAATGAACTACTGTACACCTAGAATGGCTTTGTCAGGCACATGAGCCAGTCTGGTAAATACAAACAGCAATAAAACAACAGTAAGGACAAATAAGGTGCTTAATCTCACAACACTCAGTGCCTTGTATATTAGTACTGATATTTAGGACCCTAATGAGAATAATAAAGACAGTACTGATGAAACATCTATTTATTTTAACACTACAGCCTTATTTTCCGCTATGCTATGAAGTGCAACTGATCGTGCTATAGAGAAGTGTCATCAGGAAGTAAAAAATCTGATATAATCTCTCTCATGAGCTACACTTTCCTGCCTGGGATTTCCATCCTGTGTGAGGCCTTTAATCTTGACATACAGTAGTTGAAATAACTTTCATTTTTACTCATGATCAGGTTTAGCAAAACCTCACTAAAAAAAACAAGTAAAACTTCTACCATCCTTTAACCTTCTCTTCCATTTTTCTTGTTGTGGTGACACACTAGGCAGTTCCTTCAGACAACTGGTTGCATATACATCTATGGGAAAGGCTTCCTTGCTCTGTAACCTTGGGAACACTTCCCTGATGACTTTGTCACAATCGTTGGTCATCAGGTCATACTGAATGGAAGATGAAGTGCATTTTATGATTGACCTGTTGACAGGTTGACTCTTTCTCAGTCAGATCCACCCCTCGTTTATCACATACAGTTTGAAAAACACTCAGATGATGACAGTACATACAGTCAGGTCAAGGCTGGGACTTTACAGACCACATTGTCTGCACTCGTCTTTTATGACATCTGTGTCTCTGATTCAAGATGAGGGTTTGTCCCTGACAAACCACAGATGGTATAAAAGATAAATGTAGGCACTGTGACTTTGCCCATCAGTTTGCGAAGCCTCAAAGTCAATGTTTCAGGGTTTTATAATTAATCACAGGAACCAAAGGTGTGGATGTGACTATGACTATAAAACCAAGGAACATCACATACTCTTTAAATAATGACTAGTCATTAGTAAATGAGCAAACTAACATCCATAATCATCTTTTCTGAGCATAATAATAATCATTTGCAAAAGGAACTTACTGCTTTACTCGTTATCACAACAAATTAGTGAATGAGCTTATAAATTCATTAGGAAGTGTTTAGTGAAATAAGGGCGAAGAGCTGGTTTCCCATTGATTTCTTTAGGAGCAGAAATCCTTTTGCAACCACATGCACCGCCCCCTGGTGGTCAGTAAAAAGAATGTAGATTTAAGACAGGTCTGCTTTAACTTCAGACTCTGAAGCTCTGTCCATTTTTTATTTTCATAGCTGCTATGTCAGATGTTGGATGGATATTTGAGGTTTAGAAATGTCTTTGAACTACCATACACGTTAAAAAAAAAAAACGAAGAATATGTTGGGAATATAAGCAAGGTTAAATTTTACTGCCTCCTTTTATAAGAGAAAAAAAATTGCTGGTGTTAAAAGTAAGAAAAAATTGTCTCGCATTAACAGTTTTAATGAATCATTTTGAATATTAGTGAATTGTTTACTGGATATGAAAACACAATAAAATAAATTAAAGTTTAGATCTATTTGATGCAAAGTCACTTCAGTGCATGTAAGGTAAGAGTTATTGTCAACCAGCTTCTGCAGCACTTTGTCCTTCCTGAGGAGGAGGAATAAAAAGGTCCTCTGCATTTTGAACCACATGTCTAACTTTTTCCATCTCAACAAAACCATGCAAAGATTTAAGAAAATATGGTAGAAAACTATTTTCACGGATCCCACAAATATATAAAACTCAGTACTGATTCTTCAAAATCATCAACATTTTCAAGTGCTGCCAGGAACATACACAACATCTGAATATTTATACTACTTAAATTATTCGCTTATATTAATCCTCGATGAGGAAAGTAGTTCATGCTACATGTTTTCTCCTTGAGCTCAGTCTTTTGCTGGTGGTCACAACATATCCTTGATCTTATCAGCAGCAATCTGGGAGGAAGATTTTTACAGTTGAACTAGGGGTTTGCATTTGTTACTCCTCAGAATAACAGTCCAAGGCAATGCTGTGCTCCTGAGCCAAGGCAGCCAACTCCTTCAGGAACTCAGCGTACAGGATAATGGCAAAGACTCGGCTCTTGGCTTGAGGGGAAATAGTAGGACAGGGGGGCAAGACACTGAAAGGAGGCAAAGGCAGAGCGTTCTTCACAGAGCCATTGGGAAGCGATGGATCCAGGATGATGTCACCGCCCTGAGACTGGAGGCACTCTGCGGGACACACACAAGTATCATAAACTGACGTCTGAAAAACGTTTTATTTGTAACTTTCCAAAAATGACTGTGTTCACACTTTCAGAGGTGGCCTGACAACATCTACAAACTATGTATTTCAAGCTTAGTTAGAGGCTTGCCCAGCGCTATCAGTGCTAAGAAAAGCTGATGTACTCATCTGTGGCTCCAGTGTTGACTGCCCAAGAGTAAAAAATGAACAATTCTCAGTTTCACAAATGTATTCTAGTCCAGATCTTCTCTGATGAAGGCCACAAGGCCGCAACATTAGGATGTTTGCTGGCATGGCCAGAATAAGTTGGTGAAATTAAGAGCTGTCGACTTAACAACTCTTTTACGTTTTGTTAAGTACAACTTTTCACAGTGGATCATCTCTTTGTCTTTTTTATCCTCTGTCATGCCATCACAGCTCCTCAGCTGCTTAAAGACATTCAGTCATTCTTACTTTGTCCAACCTGAGCTGTTTCTCCATATCCTCACTCCTGAATCTGTCTGCCCTGAATCTTTCATTTCTATTCCTCCTGCTACCTTTCTGCCAAATAAATCCCCATTCTGCCCAATCTGAGCTTCTTCAGCTCTTTTCCACACCCACTGTTGCTTGGAGTGATTGACTATAACTATTTAAACTCATCTACATTCAATATTCCACTGTCCTCCATGCAATTCAATTCAATTCTATGTCATCTGCAAACAGCATAGCTGACGGAGACTCTTGCCTGCTCTTGTCCATCACACTGTCCATTTAAAGCAGACTATCTAACTTGTTTCTTTAACTTTAACATATGTTGTTTTGTATCCTGTTTATATGTATACTTATTAACCTCTGAATTTGCCATCTTGGTCTTTTGCCAACAAGAACCTCCAGGCCTGAGTGACTAGAGCAGGATAGTCTGGTCTGGCCATCACATAGCGCTCTATCTGAGCATGCAGCGACACCAGCACCTACAGAATGAAAGTGAACATAACATTTTTATTAACAAAATCCAATCTGACCTGCATGAGTCGTGTCAGATGTATGACTCCTACCTGGTAAAGTGTGCGAACGTTAGGCTGGTTTTGTGTGTCTGTGCTGAGCAGGAAGGATCTCAGGAGAGGTTGTGGGTACGATGCCAACTGGGCCAGGATGCCTGTCACAAGCAGGTTTACAGCAATAGAGTTTTCAAGAAGGTTCTCCAGCCGAGACAAGAGCACACTGATGAATGGACCTGGTTAGTGTACGTCAAGAGAAAATGCATTGTATCAGGTGTAAAATAATGGGGGTGGGGGGGGGTGGGTGTCTTTTAGTCTTACAACTGACATCCAACCAACAGCTTTTTTGTATTTTCAGTGGCTACATTTATTTTTGACCACTTTACCATGTTGCAAATCTGCATTACGTTAAGCGTTAATTGGAAAAAATTCTGAACATATGACACAAAAGAAACTTTCTCATTCTGTCTTGTAAAAATGTGTATAGTGACTGAGGTTAATAAATCAGTGAAGCTGCTTTAAATGTTACACAAGCACAGACCTGTAAATGGAATTTGATGTCTCCTGCCGCCTTTCTTTGTGTCGCTCCTGATCTTCTCCGCTTCTTCTTCCTCTCGCATCACCTCTTCCTCTTCTTCTGCCCCAACGTCATCCCCAAAGGAGCTAAAACCAAAGTCAGTGCAAAGCTCTTCCTCGTCCTCTTCAAGTCTTTGCCTTAGCACTTGGACACGCTTCCTGAATGTGTCAATATCCTCTGTGATGTCCTCATAGTCTGGTTCTACCCCTAATGACAGCATGAGCTCACAGTATTGGGACAGGAAGTCATTGTTGTTTGTGTTGTCGTCAGGCAGGCTTGGAGATATGGGACGGTCAAATGATTCAGATCCATGATGGCCATTGGTTAAAGTGTTTCTTACTAAACATGTTGAGGGTGACTGTATGCTTTCATGTACATGTTGCTGATGTGCTCCAGGTGTATGGCTGACACGAGCTGTAATGTATATATCATCATCTGCATCATCACATTCGTCGATAATGTCATTGTTTACATTAAAGCCATTGGTAAAGAGCTGATCTCCCAGTGACCTTCTGTGTCCAAATATCCTTTTGGTTTCTTCTTCTTCTCCTTCCTTTGTTCTCCCTATCTCCTTTTCACAGTCCTCACTCCTTCTTCTTTCCTCTTTTCCTGCATCCTCGCTCCTCCTCCTCGCCGACATAATGCTGTTTACAGTTTCCAGAACCGTCCTTCCTGTTGTTGTTAACATCGTTGTTAATGTTGTCGCTGTTGCTGAAACTCGCTGTCCTTTCGAGATGCTCCCACGGGATTGGCGATTTGCCAGCATGATCCGATCCAAAATGGCTGCCTTTGCGTCCTTTTTAGCAATGAGATCATAGACAAGAACGTCATCCTGAAACTCGGATTCTTCAACATAAGAGCCGCGCACCAGCTTGGTTGCATTGCGCCGCATTTCCTGGATGTGTCGAGGAGGCAGTGGGGGAGGTGCTGGCGGAAATGTGCATGTATCTGCCTCCAATGATACATCCCCATTCGCCAGCACCACGTTTACCACAGCTGAAGGCAAGGGATTGTCATCTGCAAAAATGTCATCCCACTCCAGTTCAAGGGCGGAGCTGGCTCTGCCCGCTTGGCTGTTATCTAAAGAGGATGGTGTAGGGGAGAGGGCAGAGGGCGGAGGACTGATAACCAGTGAGCAGATGGAGTCGCTCTTGACGCGCTGCATGAACTCTTCCTCATCTTCCATGTTGTTACCAGGTGTATCAGATCGATACTCTTGAAGTGGAGGATTGATGCCATCATAAGAAGCCGACCATAAACGGCAAGACCTGCCAACAAAGAAAAAAAAAATATAGATTCAATAAACTTCTCTGAAATTACTCAGTGTATAACTTTTAGTTAAATTCGAAAAATTCCCAAATCATAACCACAGGGCTCTGTCACAGCAATGCTCTAAATTAACATTATAAATACTAAGATCCCAGTCAAATCCATTCACTGGATTGATCATGGATGGAGGCCCAAAGTGATGAAACCCAGTGCAAGTACACACCCACACACGGTCTGCCCCCGCAGAGACTTAAAAGTATGTATTTATGCAAACTTTTACACTAAGACTTTCAGATCTGAAACAATAATGGCATTCCCATTAGCCAACCATTATCAGATATTTGCATGCCAACCCACAAAACAAAGAGTATAAACAAGTAAGCATTAGCATGTAACTTAAAGTGTTGCTCAGTCTTAGCGTGGCTGTAAGCTGTTGTTCTCGTTTCTTTTGTTAGTCTGTTTCCTGCACCTGAGATTACAACGATAAGGAGTGCTTTTTTTTTTGTTTGATTTTGGTTTCACTATCAGATAAAAGACCAAACTCATTATTGTGGCAACATTTATCTATTACCACAAATGTCTCAGTTCTCCTACCTTAGATGTGCCTTGCTGGTTTTCAGTACACGCTTATCTAATTTTAGTTTGAAAAGCAAAACTATGAACTTTAACTCGCCTCTGTCAGTGCGCCCCAGGGTGGCTGTGGCTACAATGTAGCTTGCCATCACCAGTGTGTGAATGTGTGTGTGAATGGGTGGATGACTGGATGTGTAAAGCACTTTGGGGTCGTTAGGGACTAGTAAAGCGCTATATAAATACAGGCCATTTACCATTTAAAACCACCAGTGAATACAATAACAACAATCAAGGTTTTTAGTACAAATGTATTAGCATATGTTGACCAGCAGATGTCACTATAACACTATGAACCACTTTCACTGTTTCACACTCTGGTTTGCTGCTTGTTTCCCAGTAAGTGGTGCAATGCAGCATGTACACCAGTTATGAGAAACAACCCAAATCACATTTAATTTTAGTAATCAGACCCAGGCTGAACCATAGTCTTTTTGTAGAAGAAGAAGAAAGGCACACTAACCTGTGGGCAGTGGAGATAGCCTGACGGGCATCCCAGAGGTAATGGAGGTAGTTTACATCCATCAGGAAGTCTGAACCACGACAGTAACCAACGCTGTCTGACACTGACAGATCTGACAGACGGTTCAGGAGGAACAGGTCAGTACAGCCAAAGCTAATGTATAAATAAGCAGCCACCCGCTAACATACTGACCGGTTCCTTTGGGCCAGTGGATGTGCTCTGAGTGTGTGAGTGAGTTTTGGAGCTGCAGAGGGCACCAGGAGGGCATCAGCAGTAGGAAGGAGGCAGCACTGGAGGAGTAACAGTCCCTCTGCTTCAAGAAGCAGCGCTGCTTCCTGCTCAGGTGGCTGCAGGGAATCAAATACCTGAGGAGACACAGAGCAGTTACATTCAGTCCAAGCATGTTATACACAACTGGCATCCAGGTGCAGTTTCCCCATGTTAAAATGTTATAGTAATGTTATAGTAAGTCAATAAAGGAAGCTGTAGCTGACAGTGATCAGTGAGGTCTTACCATCATAGATAGAGTGTTTGTGCTGCTGGTGTTTTAAATGGATCGTCTAAATAATACATTTTCTGCAGTGAAGTTCCAGTTCTAGTGAAACTGTAATATTTTATTAGCACTAATTAAAAGATGTGTGTCTGTGAGTTGCTGTTAGACTGACCTGAAGACCAGCTGCAGCATGACATCTTCACAGAAGAGCCCAATCAGAGTCCTGAACAGAGCCAGCGACACCGTGCCCAACTGAAGGACATGCAAAAGGTCAAAGGTCATTTACTGCATGACAGAGCATGAAGCAGCTGTATTAGATGACTGTGTGGATACCTGGAAAGGTGTGTTGACCCTGCTGACCAGTGTGTCCAGGATGTGAACGTTGTCATGTGTGTGCAGCAGGATGAAGGAGAGGAAGGTCTGGAGGAGGGCGGGCTCAGAGATGGAGCGCAGGAACAGGTCCAAGTATGCTGTGGTAGTCATCACTTCCTCCACCGTCAGCTACTCACAGACAGACAAATGATCACATACATTAGGATGTGATTAAGTAATAGGTATTTCATGCAGGTGTTTTTATCCTGCTGGAATTGCAGTAAAATGCTGTATTAATAGCTTTCCTGTGAGATGTTTACTGGTGACTAAATGTAAAAGATGAGGAAATAAATGTCCTGTCTGGTCACTTTAATAACTTTAGTGGCTACAAAAACAGCTGAAATTACTGTATGGTCAAACTTACACTCCATAGAGTATAAGTGTAATGTTTTTGCATGAATAAATAAAGTATTTATGGTTATTACAGCAGGAAGACCAACATAACTGTGTTTGGTAACCAAAACCTCTGACAGTATCATCCTTTAAAACTCTGTGTTATATAACAGGCAACTGTTCCTGTTGTAGATTTCTTTCGGTTTGCTGCCTGTACCTGTACAGCACTTTATCAGGGACATTTTTTACAGTGTCGTGATGAAATGTGATACCTTGTGCAGAGCCGGAGCAAGTACAGGCACAAGGAAGCCATTGTAGATGTAACCAAGCAGCTGGGAGCGGATGGACGGATGAGCCACCTGAGGAAAACAAAGATCTACACTTACAGAGTAAAAATAAAGTGTCGTGCGTGCGTGCGTGCGTGCGTGCGTGCGTGCGTGCGTGCGTGCGTGCGTGCGTGCGTGTGTGTGTGTGTGTGTGTGTGTGTTACCTTGGTAACAGCACTACAAAAGTCCAGAGAGTGCAAAAAGTGGACCAGAGCAGGAACCTGCTGACCCAAACACAAAGTGTTGATTCATTTATTCTCATTAATTCTGTTACTAACTTGTATGATTCATTAATATAGTTTTATTTTTCATCTAACGCATACTTGTGCATATTATACTGCACATATCACTTGTTAGATTTAATTACCATTGCATAGCTGTTACACAAGTGTTGCATCGATATACTGGAAAATTAGTTGTCTGGCCAAGTCAGGAAGGAAGGCATTCATGCTTGAGCATAGTACAGATTAAGTGTACTTAAAGTGGAAGCTCTTCATCTTCAGTCCTCTGAAGTAATGAGGAAAACCACAAACTTTGCTTAAATGGCTTAAAACTGAAACCTCCCAGGCACCAACAGAAATACACCCCCCACACACGAAGGTACAAGTCCAGACACTACTTTTGGTTTCTCTCACAGGTTCACTCATTCATGATTTCATCCTGTCACCCCAGTGCTGTGGTTGTTACCTGCTGCCAGTCCGCCTGGTCCAGAGAGTGCCAGTCCTCGCTGTAAACCTGCAGCCGAGCCGGAAGAGACGAGTACAGACCGGACAGACCCGTGGCCAGCACCTGCAGCAAACACACACATACAGGTGTTCAAAATTTACATTCTGAAGAAGATTTGGTCAAAAAGAAACAAAAAGAGAGACAACATTTGAAGACTTTCGCCATACCCTTAATGACCAATTTTAACACCTCAGCGTAAATCAACAGGCATGGTTTAAGTTACAATAGTTTTCAGGTTTTCCAAAGGGTCGCTGCACGGGCATCAGCCCTGATGATGCCTGTGGGCGTATATAAGGGTTCATCAATCTTAAATGATAAGTTCACTGACATTATAGATCTCTTTACCATATTTTTATTTACTATTAAACACTACTATTGTGTCCCTGAAAACATTAGTTCCCTAATCCCAAAAATCTATGCTGACTTTGGAGCCACAACTCCTGCTGAAATTTTATTTTACAACTTCTGGATGCTTTTGACTAAAGGTGGAAGTGACTTGTGGCAAATACTGTCGTGGTCCGTGTTATATTTGTTGTTTTTCTCATGATTCTTTGTATCTCTAGATTGTTCATTTCCTCCTGCCTTCTCTGCTTCCCTTCTTTCTGTAAATCAGGGACCGGGGCCCCTGGTGGACTGCAGCAACAACAGAAGGTCAGTTTGAAAATTACTCATAGAAACTATGTACAGTTGCATATCTATAAAATAATATGTATTTATACAACATGTGTATTAAAACTGTAAATAGGAGGTGGTTAGTTTGTGATCGTACTCATTACTCTGACTGAAATTTGCTGCTCTTCTGTTGCAGGTTGAGTTTTGGTCACACATGACATGACACTTTGCATACTGTATGTAAGGCGACCATATTTTGATTTCCAAAAAAGAGGACACTTGGCCCAGTCATGAAAAATTTTAATAATACTGTTTGTTTAAAGAAAATTTTAATATATTTAAAAGATGCCTTCTCTGTGCGGTTAATGAATGGTGAAATAAAAAATGTCATATAGGCTTTTACAAGTCAACAAGTGCAAAAAAATAACTTAAAAACCTGTGGAATTAAATAATGTTACAGAAATAATGCTTCATCTGTATCAGAAAACTTACCAGTGAGGTACCAGTGAGGTATTGTGCAGTGGTTTCTGCTGTCTCATTTGGTGTTTCTAACCTCAATTCATTTTGTCTGCACGCCACCATTCTCCCAGTCAAAGTATGATTGGGAATATTTTCTCTGTTCCATGGTTACTTAAGTCTGAGAAATGCCACAGTACTAGATTTCATTAAGAGCTTTAAGAGTGACTTGAACAACCACCTACAGCACAGCAGTTCAGGGATGACGTTGCAGATATGGATCCTCTGTAGGCCTATAGGAAAACCCGGACATTTTCATCCATCTCGAAAGTCCCCCCGGACGCCTCGGACAGAACGTGAAAAGTGGACATGTCCGGGGAAAAGAGGACGGTTGGTCACCCTAGCATGTAACTGGTAAGCATTAGCAATTTATAGCTCTGTGTTACTTGTGGGTTTTTTTTTTCAATAAAAAATTTCAAGGAAATACACCACCTTCTCCTATATAATGATTAAAGTGAAGATTTCAGAGTTTCTGGTTTCTAAATGGGCCACAGCGCTCTTTACTTTGGTAATGGCTTGTCTAAATATTTGAGTGGGACCTATTTGTCTTTTTTGATTATCATACATTAAGAAAATGGATATAGCTGTGAGTCCAAGAGCTGCAGCCTTTAGACAAAACCATGAGAGGCCTTTCCTTGTGTTTCAGGTCTTTATGCTAAGCTAAGCTAAATGGTAAATGGCTCACACTAAAAATGGCATTTCACAAACTGGTCCTTTAAACACAGAGGTGAGCAAAGAAGTAGCCTGTGGAGCGAGAAGTTGTTTCTAAAAAGAAAAGAAAGATATTGTTTCATTTGAGACAAAAGAAACAGGGATGAGATATCAGGAAAAAGGAAGAAGAGAGGAGGAGAGCTGGTGATCAACATCAGTATAAACAGCAGCAGTGGTGGCGGCGCTGGCCGTCAACAGCTGCCGTCTCGGGTCTCGTTAGCAATCGGGCAGGCGTCCAATCATGTGCAGACTTGCTAATCCCTCTTTGTGTTGGGGCCAATCTCACGCTGATTTACTAAGCTGCTCTCTGCATAAAGATTGAGGTCAGCTAGTGGTCACATGGGCTTAAATCTGACACATGGACAAACACAAGCACACACAGGTGGCACGTGCTCAGATGTCTTTGCTCGCCCTTTCACATATGAAACCCCCACCGTGGGTCTCTCTCTCTCTCACACACAGTCGGGAACTGGGAGGGTTGGAGCCGACATGGCTGACGCAGTGATAAACACTGAAACACAGAAACATGTACTTACATTACTGTAACATTTAAGGGTCCTTTTTTATTGTTATGACATTTTATCACATATACATATGTTTTTATATTTTCTTTAATTACTTTAATTGTTTTTTCAAGTAACTGACTGCTTAATTAATCAATTACTAATAGTAAGGTTCATTCAATTTTGTAGAAACACGATTTTTCTTCAAATGTTCCCATTTTCTCTTATTTCTCTTTGCTGTTTCTTTGGGTTTCCCTCTTAAGCCCCCTTCATCACTTTCCACAGTAGTTTTCCCTCAGTTATCTGCTTCTCCTCTCTCCCTGTATCCATCACACACAGTCCCAGAGGAAGCAGTATGAGCTCATTAGTTTATTGCATAACTTGCGCTAATGAGATTACAATACAGAGGGGAGATGAATGGGGGGGAGCTCATACACTGGGCTCAAAAACTACTGATTGTATTCATTAAACAACCATCTGGTTCATAAAAAATCTGTTAAATGATCAAGGGTCGGGCTGTTAAAGGGCCTTTTTATTCTCCTAATTCCTCTCATTTCCCTTCTTATCCGTGCAGTTTGCACTTTTAATAAAAGTTATCCAGATCTGTGAGAAACATGTATTTGATTCTTTCTTTCTTAGTTTGTGCTCAATCCTCTCAAGTAAGTTTTATGAAGTGTGTGTATAATCTTGCTGACAAACAGAGAAACAGAAAACAGTCAGTTGCTTCACTTCAGCAGAGGAATAAACGCCCTTTTTCTCTGCAGGCTGGAAGGCATGTGGAGATTAACCCAGTTTAGCTGGGCTAATGGGGGTCTATGTGAGATAAACTGCTGGCTCAGCTTGTGAAGAATAGCTTTAAACACTTTACAGATGTGACATAAATCTCACGTATTTAAAGTTTCACAGCATAATGCAAACACAGAAGTCTTAATCTAACACCACTTTGTTCTCACCATATTCATAATGTTGCACAATGTCTTTGAGAAAACTGAGAAAACAGGTTACCTGGGTACCCCTGTAATATATTAACTACACTGTGATTCGTTAATCAGCAGTATCCTTCACCCTGATTGGTCGTCTCTTCAAGTGTTAAATGATGTGGTTCTTATATCGCAGTTTTGAGCTCTATTAGAGCTTTTTATGCCTCACTCACACAAGCACCTTTTTCTAGACTTAAGTGCTTTCTTTCTAAACTTTACGCACATTCAACCGTCATTTACATTTTTGAGACTTGTACACATCCAGTTAAGTTCATAAGTTTTTTGACAATGACACAGTTTATGTAGTTTGGCCTCATAGCACCACCAAAGATCAAAGCAAACAATCAACATGTGATCAAAGTGCAGGGATTTCATTCAAGGGATTTAACAAAAGTCAGAGATATTTTTCGCTGTCTCTCATTTTCAAAGGCCCAGAAATAACTCAATAGTTGACTGACAAGCAGTTTTATGGCCAGGTGAGGCCTGGTCCTATTTAAAAAAAATAGAGAGTTGAACTTGTATGTGTTAGCTTTTTACTGGAATTCTCCATTTGACTGTCAGTCAGGTGCCAATCTAAGTGAATGAGGTCATCGTTTGGCTGAAACACCAAAAGAAAACTGTGAACCCATCACAACATCGAGCCGAGTCAAGAACACAGGTAGGTGTGTGTCATCATTATGGTTTACAGTCAGGAAACGCCTTCACAAGTACAACCACAGAAGGTTCACAACAATGTGCAAATAACCGGTTCCACTCAAGAACAGGAGGTATGTCCACACACACACACACACACTCTCACACACACACACGCACACACACACACACACACACACACACACACACACACACACGCACGCACACACACACTCACACTCATGCACACACATAGTAGTAAGTATCTTACTCCTGTCCCCTACATTTTCACTGTCCCTACATCTCACTGTATCTTACACAGTGTGTAAGATATATGGAAGGTAATGTGATGGCATGCATGCTGCCAGTGGCACTAATGCTTATTGATTATGTGACTGCTGATCAAAGCAGCTGGATGAAGTGTAAAGTGTCCAGAATCAGACACACGCTGCAAAACTGCACAGATGAAGCTTCACAGTGCAAATGATGATGACCCAAAGCAACCCAATAGTAATTCAAGGCAAAGACATGGAATAATCTTCGTTGGCCAAGTAATTCAGATGATCTCAACTCAACTTATTAAACACAGAACTGACCCACAAACAAGCAGCAGCTGAAGGTGGCAGCAGTAAAGACTGAGCAGAGCATTTTGAGGCAGGGAATCATCCAAGTATTAAAAACAAGCCTCTGAAAATGTTGGACTGTGTATGAAAAAATGGTCTGTAATTCTTAAACAGTTATCTTTTCATGTTGTGCATTTACTTACAGGACAGAAGTATGTGTTCTCTGCAATGTGCTGAGCGACTCGAGGCTCAGAGGCAGACAGAGACATGATGAGCAGCAGAGCATCTCGGGCCTGTTGACCTACCAATCCCTGCCTGAGAGACAGAGATAACACAGGCTATGAGTTTTGTGCAGTTCTGAAGTACATACATCACCTGTGTGTTACCTGTGTACATTTGTGTTACCCTTTTTTATCCAGCAGAGTGTATGCACCTGTGTGTGTGTACCTACCTGTGTGTATACGGGATGAGCAGGGAGAAGAGAAGGAAGTTGGCAGCTCCCTGGTCCTCGCTGGTGTGGAAGAACAGTTCGAGCACTGAGGGATCCTTGACCAGAGCCACGCAGAGCTGGTTCAGCAGGAGGACTAGCTCCGCCTCCACCACGCCGCCGGTGTCTACAGGGGGCCGCAGGTGATTAAAGGGTCAGGTAACCAATTAAACGTCTTACTGGTTAGTGGTTACACCTCCAGCTTGAGAAATGACCTCATAATTAACCACTTAAATCCATTTTGATGTAAAGATGAGGGGGAAAAAAATCACCTTATTTGAAATACCATTCTTTGTTTGCTGTGGTTACACTGTGTGTACTGGTGCTTTTTCACAGTGTCTGCAAAAGGCTTCAAGTGACACTTCAGGTACTTAATGTAAAAATCTAAACCTAAAAACATCCCTTAATAAATGAAGCTATCACTTAAACAATTGCCCCTACTTTCTGTCAGAAACATCCGTTATATATATATATATAGTTTATATATATTTTATATATATTGTGTTGTATGGGAGAGATAACAGCTGAACTTGAACTTGGGCTTGGCTGCACTGTAATGTAATACCACATTGTACCACTAGATGGTGTAGTAATCAGCTAAACCTTCATTTGGCCTGGGAAGTCAAATCTTAAACATTTCAACACTTTCACCTCCAACTCACCAGATGCAGCTCCGGCGCAGGAGGCGAGCAGCATCATTAGCGGCCGCAGAACCGGTTTATGGTGAAGCAGAGGCTGTTTGGCCTGAGACAAAAGCATCTGGTACATCCTGAGTTGCTCTAGCTTCATGTCCTCAGTGAACTGCCTCCTCAGACTCCACAGAAACAGCCTCTCCATCACACCCTCAAGGACCACAAACTCCAGGATCGGACCCATCGCTCCCCCTGGTACCGGTGCACAAACACTCCTGAGTCCCAGTATACTACTGCATTTGTTGCACAGTGAGGGATGATTTCTTTAATCCTACCTTGGCCCGCCTCTTCCTCCATCAGTAGAAAGAGCATGTGCTCCACGTAGTTCTGGACGGCGCTGGCCTCGTCGGCCGGGATGGGGCCTAGACGTAGCGCTCCGGAGCTGCTGCTGCCATGACCTGTGAGGAAACTCAGCGCGTTGGTGCCGCTGCGACTCGGCTCGTGTTTCTCCAGGATCTTCACCACCTGAAAAACAACAGAAACACAAGGATGTAAAAGACAATGCGTTTACAGCCATCTTTATACGACAAGCAAAACAAACACCTGAAATGAGAGTGATTAGAGGAAATTACTCAGTAGATACTCACACCTGTTTTATCAAAGCGTATTCAGATTATTTTAAAGTACATTTTAATGAATGTATTTGAAACTGCATGGAAAAGTTAAAAACTAAACTCACTAAACCAAAGCTTTATCCTGGTACAAACACAAACATAACAGCTGGAGACAGATTTATTAAATGAAATATGGCATAAATGATGTCACTTAATAATCTCTCAAGCGTCCAGGTTAGAAACGTCACTGGGGCAAAATGCTGTTTAACTTAATGCATGAAGAAAACAGAAACGCATTATTTATATCATGTTTTTATTTTGGCTTCCTTTAGTTTCTAATGGTACCAAACTGGATCATCACCTCTTTACCTCAATGCATTAGAAATAATATTTATATGCAGCTGTCTTGGACCCTTCTCAGCTGAAGGACTACAGTTGTAATTCCTCTAATGACCACTAGACACCACAAAAACTTATGGAGTGGCAATGTCAATGTTCTATTTGAGGAGTAATTTTGTAATTCTGAGCAATTTTGACCTGTGTATATTTGTTTGATTTCCCTAGAGTTCGTGGACAAATTTGAGCTTACCTCGATCAGCCTTTGGAAAAAGGGTGTTTTGTTTATTTACTCTAGTCTGAATCAGTTAATGAGTTTATTTCCTGTACTTTTGCTTTTTGTAACAGAAATTCCAAGCAAACCAAAATGTGTTGCTACAAACCACACAAGACCGTTCAGTCCATATATTGGCAGAATGTGTCTGTGCCGGGAGCAAAGAAAAGAAATACAGGCAGAGGGTGCTGCATTGCAGACTAATGGATAACATGGATAAGTTACTCCCAAAATCATCGTATTTAATTTCTTCGTAATTTCTGAAACTGAAACTCAGCTGAAATCTGCTGAGTACGATGTGCAGACTGAGGTGGGATCACATTGTCATCATAAATAAACCGCTTGGGAGTTTGTTTGGAGACAGACCAAGACAACCTCCGCCAACGGATGTGAGTGTGATCATCTGTCCTCACCCAAGTGCGATGACTGTGTTGAAATGTCCACATATGAAACGCGCCAAGGAGGAAAATTAAGTGGAGCTCACATAAAATGGACTAAATTTTTTTTTTTATTTGTCTAATAAAGAAAATAATTTTATTGCTGTAAAACATTTAAGATGCCACAACAGAGAGATAGCCGTGGGAGGGATGAAAAAGAGATGAATGAAACAAGAACGCAATTCACTCTCTGGACTTGTGTTAACCTTTGACATTAGCTGCTTCAGACAAGGACCGCATGCACACACTTGCAAACACACACAAAATACTTGTACACACACAGACGATGCAGAGTCTGTGGGGGTTTTCTTGGCAGCTGTGGAGAGTGATTTGTACTAAATGGATCCTGTGTTTAAGAGCCAGAGTCTGGCCAGTAATGCTGACACACATTCATAGACACACGCAGACAGTCACACAGTCATTGTAAGTGAAACTAGGCCAGGCCAGACAGAAGAGACAAAGAGCAGCTAAAAAAACATGTCAGTAGTGACTTTATCTGTGAAGCAAAGCACTGATTAACCAGTAAAGATGAAGATGATGCAGGAGTAAATAAAAAGATCACCTGTGCCCAGTGGTTCTTAAACACGATCATGCAGGTCTCTGGGTCCACACCTCTCAACGTGAGGGACTTCTTCCGATGTCCCCCGATTACCACCGAGGCCATCATTTTGACTGACTGTCAGGGAGCTAAAGCATGATCCGGCTCAATGCGTGGAGGCTGTCTGATGGAAGGACTGAGGGTCATTACCTGGCTCCCTCTGCCTAGAATCAGTCTCTGGCACCGGGCTTGGTGGGCAGCTAGCCGCTAGCCTGCAGAATATGGAGAAGGACAGAGTGGAAAGTTTGTTAATTTCGTCTTTCGTCTCATGATAAAAATTTGTCTTTATATTACAGTTGTTGCTGGTGTTGTTAGCCCTCCTAATGACATATACAATTCCTAGTGTGGCTGCTCTTTTCAGATTACTTTGGGAGTCCCATCTTGACCACTTGCGCCTATGCGTTTGCTGGCTCTCCATCAGTGTTTACACACAGTATGTATTTACCATGAATATTCTCTGTGGAGAACAGTGCAGTTACTGTTAGCCAGATACCAAGTTTGGGTTGTTGTACCAAGCCTGACCAACATGTCAGTGGGATCAATATTAGCTACCTGCTGATATCATTTTTAATGGTGGATAGATCTAAATAAATAAGTAGAGAAGATGGGAGAAACACCCTTCAGCTATGTTGTGAGTTGAACAATTGCATAGTTTGTCCACCAGAGGGCACTATGCAACCTCCCCATAGGTAACACGTGTTTTGAACTCCACAAACACAATAGCCAGCTGATGCTAGAAGAGTCGAGTAATCCACGATTTGTTGTGCCAGTAAAACAAGATCATTTTAAACTGCACTCTCGTCTCATCTTAGTAATTACTTATAAATAATTATGTGTACTGTTTATTCTTCATGTGTCTGAAAGAAAAAAAAAATCTGTCGGTATATCAGATTTTTTAAAATCACCAAATATTGGTATCAGTATCGGTCTTAAAAATCTTACATCTGAAGAGCCAAAGCTGTTCCCATGTCATGTATTTATAGTGAAACTCTACTTTGGCAGTGTGACTATGAGGGACACGTTTAAGGTGCACACCCACTGATACACCAGCTTCAGGATTGGACTATGCAGCTTCTTTAACAAGGTTTCTGTTTGGTTCTCCAAGTTCTGGCTAGAGAACCAGCTCACATGTGTGATGATCCTCAAACATCACTGAATGTTCCTCCATAATGTTCAGATGCCTCAGGATGCTAAACTAGAAGACAGCATTGGCAGCGTGATGCTCCGTCACAGGGCTTGGACACTGCAGACTGACTAAAGGCTCCTGTTTGGGCCCTGAGGCGCAGCAAATTTGTGACGAAATTGTGATTTGTCTGTGATGACACAGTAGAAGCTCCAGTGCAAGCAGTCATAAAAGGACTGCAATGTAAGAACAGCAGCTGCACTGGAAGGAGTTGCAGGTTTCCACTCTAACTGTTGCTGGAATTGTGATTCCTGCATTCCCGGCATGTGCACATGTAACTGTGTAAAGTGTGGATTTCTCTATATGTTTTTTTAAACACACGGGCTGTACATGTGCAGGGTGCTGGAATAAACAAATACAGTGACCTATTGACCAAAGAATACAAATATTTTTAGCTTAGTTTTCTTCCCTCCAGGCAGCTGCCGAATTCTGTTCATTTCTCTACATTATGACAATCACCTCCCAGAGATTTGAGGCTGCAGGAAGGTAATCCACGTTTATTTTTAGCTGTGCTGGCTGCATAGCTCAAGTAAAGCCATTTCTGTTAATGTAACAGAAAATTGTGATGTCAAACTTTAAAGTTAACACAGAAACAGCACTGCTAGAAACCTATTTTCAACCTTTTACCCATCTGACTGATGATCTAAAACCATTTGTTTTACATCCACTCGCGTGCTTTGTGATTCTTTATTGTCTAAGTCTTCATGTCTTATGTAAAGCACTGATTCTCTCCAACAAGAGGTCGCTGAGCAGAGAGGATTTTATTTTTCATGAGGAAATCCTCTTATTTTAATTGTGTATATATCTGACTTTCACAATCACAGAGCTATTTCCTTACTCTGTGTTTGTGTGTGTGTGTGCGTGTGTGTGTAAACTAGCAGCAACAGCAGGAAGTAAGGCTCTTCAGTGGAAACAACCAAACAGGAAAAATGACAACGAGGCCCACCCTGGGCGTTCCGGGACATTCCGTGAATTCCCATGGAGGTCTCGAGGAAATCACCCGGCAGTATTCCTACCTTTGCACTGCTGCTGCTGCTGTGATGCCATGG
This sequence comes from Haplochromis burtoni, assembly GCF_018398535.1. Taxonomy (NCBI): domain Eukaryota; kingdom Metazoa; phylum Chordata; class Actinopteri; order Cichliformes; family Cichlidae; genus Haplochromis; species Haplochromis burtoni. Next base: position 36,053 of record NW_024583141.1, on the reverse strand, counting down.
ATGAGCGAGCCTGCTGTCTGCACTCCTAATGGAGAGAGAAAGAAACACACACAGTGACACAGAGCAGCACTAAATGCAACTCTTTACACTATCAGGGCCTGATTTATGTCCTCACAACATGAGTAAAACAAGTAAACACACACAGTTTATATCCCTAACCATCTGGGACTCTAATCTGTGTGTGTGTGTGTGTGTGTGTGTGTGTGTGTGTGTGTGTGTGTGTGTGTGTGTGTGTGTG
>NW_024583141.1:30039-35793 GCF_018398535.1 Haplochromis burtoni | reverse complement strand
GTGTGTGTTTCTTAATTTTTGTGTACCACTTTAAGTCTTTTGTGCCTTTGGAGTATCAACATTTTTCTTTTTGTGGAGACATTGATGCATTTAATAAGCATTTTGTGACACCTTATTTTTTTCTTTGTGCCTTCAATGTGTGACACTGAAATAATCATTGTTTTTGTGCCACCCTAACATAAGTTATAGTCTTAGTTTGAACCTGCCTATAAAAACCTACATTGCTCCATCAATAGCAGAAGGTAAAAACAATCAATAGCAGAGGGAGCCCATTTTCTTCCACTGTTTGTTCCAGTAATTTCTCCGACAGCCAGAGCTAAAATTAAATCAATAAAACTATATCAATTTATTTTACTTAGAATATTTTATGCAAAAATGTCAGCTACCAGCTGCTCAAATGGTCATATTTATAAGTTTCTGCATTCTGCATTCATAAAACCTGTAGACTGTATAGAAATGATGGCTGTACCCACTGGTTTTGGACTTCACATTTTAAAGGACTTCGGTCTCTCCCACGTTGCTTTTGTCGAGCCAGAAGAGTCCATATGTCAAGAAATGTGTGTTGCTAAGTTACCAGCTAAACCAAGCAAGCTGTACACAGATAATTTTTAACATAATTACAATAAAATGCTCCAGTTGGCTCCATAATGTGTAATAAGCAAACCATCACTAGATAAGTTCAATGAGGGGGCATAAATCAAGAGTAAAGTGCACAAAGGTCCAGTTCACTGTGTTGAATTAGAGTAGATAGATGGAGGTACTGACCTATGACAGCTAACTTCTATTCAGTCACCTGTCAATCAAAGCAGCCACACCCCTAACTTTAACAGTATCCAGATGGATGAGATAAATGGAGAAAACACAATAGCCAGAGTGAATATGAAGGGGTAAATTAGCTTGAAGCTCTAAATTTGAGCATTTTATAGTGGGAGTCTCTGGGATTTGCTCACATTTGGAGCTTTGAGTGGTCATTAGAAGAAATGCAGTTTTTGATACTTAATTTTTAAGCCCTGGAGTTTCCAGCTTGCTTTCAGACCCAATTTTATGAGTCAGGTTTAGTTTGGGGTATGCAAGGCCGAGTGCATGGCTTCATCATCTGTCCTCACAAAGACGGAAGAACAAATGTGTGTGTGTGTGTGACTGAGAGCACGACAGAAAAAAAGAGGTAATCTCAGATGAGACGGCGGTGTTTAATCCCAGCCCGGCTCTTTCTGTGTGTGTCAGACGGTCACATGCCATCACACAAACCAGGGATTAAACACACGCACAAGCAGACTGACCTGAAGTCTTTTCTGACCTGGTTTTTAAAATCATTTCAGGCATTTAGCTGATTGAGATTTAATTTAATCGTGCAAATAACACACCTCGCTGTGTTGTTTAACGGGCTGAGTTCAGTTGTTGCATTGAGGTGTTTGCAGTCCTCTTACAAACAGGTAAAAGACTGAGTCATTTTGAAGAGCTCACTGAATTCAAGTGTGGTGCTGTGACAGGAGCCCACTGTTAGAAAAGTCTGTGAAATTTCACAACAGTTTGTGAAGCTGCTTCCTACTTAGATAGCCCACAATCACCTGTAAGTGACATTACTGCAAAGTGGAAGCATTCAGAAATCAAAGCAACATACTCATAAAGTGGCAGACCATGCAAAGTTACAGACCGGATTCACAGAGTATATAAAAGTTGTCAAAGCTCTGCTGACTCAGTAACTGCAGATCTCCAAACCTCTGGCATCAACATCAAAACAAACAAAAATTGCATGTTAGGAGCTTCATAGCTGAGCAGCTGTAAGTGTGAAGGTCCAGTCTCTACATAGTGTAAATGAGGCCCAGAAACAAGTTTTTTCTTCTGTATTCCCAATGAATTCATGTTTTATTTATAAAGCTTGCAATTGCCAAACTTCATTAGAAGGTGGGCTCTTATGCCATGCCTTATTTCTTATCACATATATGCTGTTATAGGAGTGAATGTTCATATTCCATGGCCAGGTTGGCCTCTAGCTAAAAGCTAGTTAATCACTCAAACTCAGCAAGGATCACTGACCAGCAGTTGTGAGCACTGCAGACACACCTGTTTACCTGCATTGTAAAGGAGCGGGGCCTCACCTGTGTTTGGTGAGGTTACATTATTTAAAGTAGGCCTGAGAGAAGTCACAGGATGGGGAGTCTTTTGGAGCACAATGAGCTGTCCTCTGTTTGTTTAGGATTTACAACGAGCTTCAAGGATACCCTGGCTGCTTTTTCACAGTGCAGGAACACACTGTGTGCCTCCTTATCTGGAGGGTAGATGCAAGACCAGATATATGAAATTATGTGTGAGATTAGAGCTTCAGAACTCAGGATACCTTCTGCAACACAAGTGGATATTTTTCCCTTCCCTCCAGAAGCAAGTTTCACCACTCTGTAGCAATCACAGCTTTACTTCTGTTTCTATTTCTACTCTACTACATCTTTGACACGAAATGTTTTACTGTGTAGTCCACACCATTTATTTTAAAGCTTTGCTTACTTATTGTTTTGCAGATTAAAAATATAATACATGTATAAACATACACCCATATAAACTGAAACTACAGATCAGAGTGACGTCAAAGGAGGCTAGTGGCCTTTCCTTCCTCCCCTTAGACATGGAAGATTTTAAAACTGCCAGGAAGACCACAGATGCCATGACTCAGATGTTTCTCTTGCATTGTCCCTGTTAAGATGAAACCTAATAACAGAATCCATTAGTTGGGTGTTGATAAATTAGCTTCCTTTTTTAGTTTTTGATGCTACTCTGCCTCTGGTTTCTTCACACAATACTAGAAATCAATCATTTATAAATCTATTTATATATTCTGCTCTGTTGTTGCAAACAAAACTGTGCAGCATGTATATAAGTTAGTAAAATCACCCCCAGCGGCAACATTAACGTTAAACACCAATTAATAAATCAATAATTTAATATATAATTATTATACAACTAGAACATGTATGATTCTGCTTAATGACTGCATTTACTTTTGATAGTTTAAGAATCTTTAGTGCTAACAGTTATTCAATAAAAATGGTTTCAGGCTGTCTTTCAGTGTCAGGACTCATTTCATCCTTCTGTATGAGGCCACAGCTCCTGGATATCAGTGTTTTCTACACCAGTTCTTACTTAGACATAAAAAAACAGTTAAAAATAAAAATAAATAAATACATCCAGGGCACACAGAGAGCATTAAAAATGCATTTTATAGTTAAGAGACGATTTCCTTCCCAATAAATGCTTGTTTCCTTAAAATAAAATCATTTTTTAAATTCTTTAAATTCATTAAAAATAGTTTTTAAGCAAAAATCCATTCTATGAATGCAGGTTTATTAAGTTTTATTAAGCCAGGTTTGACCAACTTTGCGCTCCTTTAACTATTATAGTTTGTCTATCCAGAGTCTTGTAACAGTAAACCCTCCTCTTGGTTTACACTACACTGCAGCATGAAAACACTGAGAATCCCAACATTTTCTGCACTTTTTGTCGGTTAACCTGAACCAGGCGTTTCTTACCTCGGCTGCCTCTCTAACTGTTGCTTGTTATTCCCAAAGTGAGAAGAAAAGCGGTTAAAACGCGTTTAACTGTCCAGAAACGTGTGTAAATCCTTAGGTTTGCAGTTTTAAAGCGGCCCGGCTGTGCCGCTTCTGAGCGCTGCGGAGTTTCTGAGGCTTTAAGCGGCTCAGCTGTCAATCACTTAGCTGCTGGGCGCTAGGTAGCACTTAACCACGCCCATAAATGTTGTAAGACCACGCCCACGGCAGAGAACCAGAGCGCGAGAGAGACGGTTTTATACAGTACATATAACATGTTTGAAGGGTTATTTTCATACATGTGTGTCTGTGCAGCTTTTCTCTTTCTGTTTATCATTCTGTGAACTACAAGGCAATTACTTTAAGGTTATTTAATATATGACATTAATCACCATTTTCACTGTTATTTCTTTAAGAAATCCTGATTAATCAGTTCATTTTTTTTCTTCGTAAAAATGCAGAACTTACTATTTAGAGGCAAAAAAAAAAAATCCATTAGAAATATATTACACAGTGATGGGTTCACAGGGTGTCTGCTACAACAACCTAAAATGCTAAATGACATGAATAATACATAAAGAATAAAGTAAGCAAGTGTTAACAACCCTGAAAGGCTTCAGTTTATCTAATTATTAAGAAAGTGGCCATTAGCTAAATAATTAAAAACAAACAATAACAAAACAACTTAAATAAAACAAAAATAGTTCAATAAAATAACACAGATTAAATATTACAAAAATTAAATAGTTAAATGAGGTGAGGAAATTAGAAAAATGAAAATGTGAAATAAATTAAAGGAGCTCATATGTGAAAGTCTAAATCAATTGATAAATAAATTGTTATTAAAATAATTATTTCAGTGATTGATTCATAATTATTATTAAAAGTAGTCTTGTGCTCTTGTTTGTTTGCTTGTATTAATCTGGATCTTGGGTGAGTGACTGACAAATGGATTCATCATTTTGTATAGGAGCTTTAGAATTTTATATTAAATGTTAATTTTTACACCTTTGATATATTCATAGCAAAGTAGAAAAGTCCAATGAGTTGATGCAAATCGCTAAAATCTTGATACTAACTTTATCTCTATTTAAGTTGTACTCTTACGATAAAACAAATAATTAATGTTCTAAGTATGTTTTTCCCAACCATTTGGAGCCACAGCACATCACCAAACAAAAATGTCACAATATACATATTGATAGTTTTTCCCTGCACCAGGCAGTGTGGAATTGGCTCAGTTTATCCCCAGTATAGCTTTTTGGCTTTTTTCTGACCACTCATCATGCTAGGGCCTTCATCTAGGTGGGAATTTTTCCAGGTCCCAGGTCAGACTGACTACTTTTTCACTTCAAATGTTTATCTATTTCTATTACAAGCTGCTGTATGTCTATTGTGTAATTTCTTTTTCGTCTTCCTCTGTTTTACTGGCAGTTGGCAACCAATTTAATTAGAGCAGGTAATTGCACCGCCCTCTAGTGGAAGAGAATGTAATTGTTCTGCCTGTTACTCACGCCGGTCACTTAGTGTACCAATCAGGTGGAACCAGATAATCTTCCACGGCACTCTGGTCATTTCTCACAGCACACCTATGTGCCGCGGCACAGTGGTTGGGAAACACTGTTCGAGACAGATATTTATATAAGCTGGGGTGTCTGCTTGTTAAATTGTTAAAGTAGAATTATAAATATTCCAATTTAATACTGAAAGTATTAAATAAAGTCTTTTTTCCTCAAATGGAAATAATGTGAACACAAAATGTTCAACGGCACACACTCACACAAACACACACAGTGTATTCCCGTCTCACCCATGTGATTCCTTTAATCAAGCTTTTTTAATCACAGTGCAACAACAGTTTAACACTGGGTGTTTGAGGACAGCAGGAAATTGTTAATCTGAGCTGTTGAATCAATGCACACACAGGTCATCTGGATCCAAACCAGCCTACCAACCTCCTCCACATCAGCTACTTTGCAGTGGCCTCATTTAAAATAAATAAGATGGTAAAAAGTTTATTAAGTCAGAAAGCTTAATGAATGAATGTAGTAACCATGATGCCATTAACACCTCAAAAGTTATTTGACACCATAAAAGGAATATAATTATTTATTTATTTTTTTCAGTTTCTTAAAGTGTGATCTTTCTTGACAGAGCGACAGGATAATGGAGGACTAAATCAACCTATACTTGTTGCATGTTTGCATTTTTTTTC
>NW_024583141.1:25592-29450 GCF_018398535.1 Haplochromis burtoni | reverse complement strand
TTTTTTTTTTCTTTAAGCTTCAACTTTGGTAAAGCCGTGCAAATATTTTAATACTTAAGTTTTTACCCCAAAGTTTGGACACCAGCGTGTTCTTGGTTAACCTTTCCTCTACATTTATCAGCAGTGCCCTCTTGTGGCAGACCATTGAAACTGCACTTGATTAATTATGGACTGACTGTGTATTATTCTTAATAATGATCAGCATTTTAATAAAGTAACTTGCTCAAGAGTTGCACTGTGTAATTGCTACAGAATCATCATTGTGATGATTTAAATTGTCATCTTTGAAAATCCGCCTCATTAAATGAAAGGCAGTCACAATGGAGCTAGACAGAAAATAGAAAAGATCTCTGAAAATCCCTCAACTCCAAAGCACAAAAGAGAACACATTAGCTTCACTGCTATTCTAGACACTGTTAATGTCTGATTACATACTTCCTGTGTGTTCACCTGTGTTATTCTGACTCAGGCTCCTGATCTCTCCACTGTGTTAGTCATGTGAGAGTTTTTTAGCTGCGTGGTGCCAAGTTTCAGTTTACTTCACTTCACATTTACCGTGCAGAAAGAAGATTCTGTTTTGAGCAAAGCTCAGCGCACACAGGCACTTACAGTAAGAAGAACTTTCTGTAGTGCTCATTTACATATTTTATTCTAAAGCCGGCCTGCATGCTGTATATTTATGTATGTCACTTGTATACCTGCATACAAATGACCGCATTCTTCCAGAGGACAAATGTGGTCATTCACTGGTAGAAACTCTCAGAGAGCTGCAAATTCTTGATGAATCAAGCATACAATATATCGCTTTGTGTGTGTAACAAAACTAACTTCAAGGTTATTTAATGTCACTTCATCATAAGCACTTTGAAGTAGAAGGGACAAGAAAACAGCCACATGCTGATACCTGGGGTTTTGTGCAATTACAATCCTACAGAACTGTAAAATTTTTTTAAGTTGCCTGAATTAACAAACATGTTGCAAACTCAATACCTCACAAATATGAAGTAAAGGTAACTGGAGTCTTGTGAGTAAAAAATAATCAGCAGAAAGTTGTAGAGAGTTCAGAGTACTTGTTATTAGCTTAATCTGTTAAGAGGCAGATATTCAATTCACTTTTATGTATATTCTGCCAAATCATGACAAAATTCATTTCAAGGTGCTTAATATTGTAAGGTAAAGACCTTCCAATAATACAGAGATACCGCAACAACAAGAGGACCCCCTGTGAGCAAGAGCTATGGTGACAGCGGGAAAGAAAAACTCCCTTTTAAAATGAGGAAACCTCAGCCAGAACCAGGCTCATCATAGTAATAACAAATCATTAAATGTAGAGTGGTGTATAAACACACGGTGAATGAAAAAGTGTATGTTATCCATTCAATAAGATTTAATTAACACCCCTGAAGCTTTGCACTACATGGCTCATTTAACAATACAATAGTCTCACTCATGGTCTATTAAAAGCCAGACCTTTACCCTGTTCCTGCCCACACGCACACTGGAAATCCATTACACATTTACAAGAATCAACGTAGACGTAACTGAATTAATGATGCAAACACTAATAAATTCAGGATTCATGTTAAACATTAACCATCCCCCGAGTCTGTGTGGACATCAAGTGGAAATCAAGTAGGTAGGTGAATAATAGTAAGCAAACTTTCCCAGCCAGTATAACCAAAGTGCCAATTCAAATTCAGTCATGACTGTATTTAGAGTGTAAGCTGTTATCAGCTAAATTCTTTAATATTGCTTCCTAAGCCTTTGTTGCAATTTTCCACATTTTTACTGTCACTTTGTGGATCATGTTAAGTTGTTCAGCATCAACATTTTGTAGTTTCACATTTGTGATTTGGGCTTCTTTGACGTTGTTGGACATCAGTTGGTGTTCTTTTGCTTCTCTTTCCTTTCTTTTGGTGTCTTTGCAGCTACTGTAAGTGGCAGCTTTGCATGTCTTAGTACTGATTTTACTTACTATTTTTGCAGATGATTGCATCACTGTAGCAGTGTTGCATTCTATGTAGTTATTTTACATCACTGTGGTCATTTTATAGCTCTGTGTATGTGTGTTTGTCGTTGAAGTCTTTTTTGTTCTGTCTGTGTTTTTGAGCATGTTTACATTTTCTGCACCTCTCTGAGCTCATTTTGCCCTTAACAGTGGTCATTCTGCCTCTCATTTTTGTGTTTCGCATTTCTTCATCCCACACTTTTGTCTGCATACTTTGTGCTGCATGTATGCCTTTTTTAAAATATTATGATGCCTATGTCTATCTATGCCTATCGTTATGTGTTATGTAGTTTGTAAATTTGTAAATGTTTCAGAGGTATTTTGTTTCTGAGTTTTTGAAGAAGTTTTGGTTATTTAGTGTGTCTTTGTCCAACCTTTGTGCCTCTGATTAGGATTCAGAGCATTTGGTGTCACTTTGTGTGATGTAGTTAGTTTGTTTGTTTGAAGGCATTTTGAGGCATTCTGCATCTCTTTGTCAAACTTTTGTTTCTATTTTAAGACATTTTGGTTTATTTTGTACTACTTTGCACCACTATTTGCGCCCCGTGGAAGATGTTTCAGATTGTTTTGTGTCACTTTGAATGATTTTTGTGCTTCTTTGTTCAAATTCTGGGTTTCTTTGCACATCTTTTTGCACGTGGGAGAACATTTTCTCCCACTTTTTGTGTCTGGGCGTTCAGGACATTTTGAGGCTTTTCTAGTTGTTTTGGGCCCCTTTGTTACTTTGCAGTTATATATTTGCCGTTTTGCGTGTTGGTATATTACAGTTTAGGTCAGGTGCACTTTAAAAAAACAACAACAACTTTTCGCCACCCATGTTCATCCTCTTCTTCCGCCTCTTTACCTGGTTACTTCTCCCAGCACATACTGCCGCACACCATGACGTTAAGTTAACTAAACTAAACGTTTAATCCTCCATATTTATTTATTCTTCTTCTCCGCGTTTTTTTCCCTGTTGGTGACGTCACGGCGTCGGAGAGCGCCGAGCTCGCGACCAGGGAAAACAGGGAAGCTTGGAGAAAGTGTCATCTGAAACTCGCCGCACAGATAGTTGTTGTCTGTATATTAAGACTTTACAGACTGCTTTTTCTCGCCTCGAAATCTTCCGAACACGCGGTGGAAGTGTTCAGCTAACCCTGGAAGTCATGTTGGGGCTTTAAAGTTGACGGTGTTTGAGCTTTCGCGGTGCAAGTTGGCGACGAAGCCAAAACAAGAGGAAGAATAAATAATGTGCCTGTCGCCGCCGCTGCTTCTGTTCTGACACAGCTCCAGTTTCCCACAGACACTCAGGAGAAGCAATTTGAAGGAGGAAGACAGAAAGTGAGAAAATAAGGTTGTAAAAGAAGAAGGAGAAATGGCCGAGGCACGCTCAGAAGAAGAGGAGGAAAGCGTGATGAGGGACACTCGGGAGCAAGTGGTCCGACGACAGCCCAACGCCTCCAGAGGTAAAGAAAGAGCCACAAACATCATCTTTATGCGTTTGCTTTAAACTGTTTCCACCTGATAGACATCCAGTTCATTAATACATAAGGAAGAAATAAGCTGTCACGAGTCTGGAAGGAAATGCAACCCCCAAGGTTTGATATTATATGACCACATTTCCACCGATAAAGCTCAAAGCAAACAAACTGTCAGGTTTATTCTCTGTTATTCTTTATTTTCACATTGTGGTAATGTTTCTGTTTCACTTTTGCTCTATTAAAAGGTATCTTAACATACTGTTTAGCAGCTCTGGGATCCCAGACCCCCCCCCCTCCCCCTCCCTTCCTCGTCTGTGAATGTTTAGCATCCCCGCAAAATCTATCACAGCACTGATAAAACGGCACCTTGACATGCATATAATGTGCAGT
>NW_024583141.1:22247-25572 GCF_018398535.1 Haplochromis burtoni | reverse complement strand
CTGTGAATGTTTAGCATCCCCGCAAAATCTATCACAGCACTGATAAAACGGCACCTTGACATGCATATAATGTGCAGTGTAGGCTCAAAATGCCGCTCACCTAGGGGTTTAAGAGGCAAAATATGAAGCCTGGATCCAGTGTGGACAGTGTTTATGATACTTGGTGTACATTTCAGGTCTAAAACCTTTAAATAAGAGACGTTTTATGAAGCGCGTTAATGTTTAGAACTGATTATCTGATTAAAAATTAGTTGGCAACGTTTTTTGATTGTTATTTTTAAAGCATGAACGCTAAAATGTGTGTATATTTCCTAGCTTTCTTTTATCTTTCTAATCTCAGACCAAGCAGGCAGTTTAGATTTGGCAGCACTTGAGTGCTTTGTCATTTTTTCCTCAGACCACCTTTTGTTTAGCAAATCGAGGGAAATCACAAACACATTTCTGATATGGTTTGTTTAGAAAGCCGTGATGTAGATGAGTGTGTGTCGCCTGGTTGAACTCAGGGTTGTAAATTCTTATATCATGATGTGAACTTGCCGACACTGGGGTCAAAGTTTGTGTATGCCTGTGCCAGGACTTAAAACCATTAGTTGAATGACCAAGTCTTCCTCTTTGTCTCTCTCTCGGGGAAGTTAAATTATAACTTGTCCTGAGTCTTCTAGGCTTTTCTCAGTTAGTGCGTGAGTAAAGTGAGTCTGTAATTCTTAAGAAACTCTTCAGATGATGCATTCGCTTCTGCCCTGTGGTTAGGGCGGGTACATTTTTGGAGAAATTACCACCGCGTCTTGACATGATTAACTGACACAATGCCACCTGTGTGTCTTTTTCTGGTTGTTATGTAAAGTTTCTAAGTCATCCTGGGAGTAATGGCAGGCTTAAAGATTAGGCTGCATGAGATTAGATTTAATCCTGGGTGATATTTTTGTGGTGGCTAGAGAGGAATACTGGTGCTTTTATGATTTCATTTGCTAAACATGGCGCTGTAAGTGGTAATTATATTTATTACACAGTTGTTTTGACTTTGCAATACCAAATACTCACTAACGTGACAAATTATGGTTATTCATAGTACATGGGTAGAAAATTGTATGTTTCCTAACTGTCCTGTGGCAAGGAAGTGGCTGTGTACAGAAGGCCTAGATTTAAAAAAAAAATATATATATATATATAGAGCATACCTTTTTTTTTAAGACAGGAAACCAAAACAACTTTTACAGGCTGTACTTTGAGGAAGTGTTGGCACAATGTGACTGTAATCTGTGACCAAAACAAAACAAGACTGTTCATTTAAATGTGAGATCATTGCATCTTTTGCCCTAATTTAGCAAACATTCCTCATCAGCAGCCTTATTCTGCATCATACATCAGAGATGATGGAAAAGGTAGATGGGGTGACCATAACATCGGTGGTCTTGGACTTTGGATTTCGAAAAAGACAAGCTGCGAATGGTCAATACACGGGCACATGTGCACTACATTGACCAAAGAACTGGGCCACATAGACATTACCCCACATAGCAGACAGTTCTGGCCTGGATCTGGTGTCATGCTGGCATTGCTGGCTGACTTCTGGCATGGTAAGTGGTCATCCGGATATGGGCCAGGCCTGGCGCAGATGGCACAGTTTATGCGATGGCATGCCACATCTGGCCCAATTATGGTTTAGTTTATGTGGCCCAGGCTCACAAAAAACAGGTCTTCATTTTTTGTGGTTCAATCTAGGGCTGTTCGATATAACGATATATATTGGATGACAATATAAAAACGTCTATCGTTTCATATTACGCTATCGTTTGTTTCGTGTTTACACCAATTTTTTTTCATCGTTTTGATGGTCACTAGTGGCTATATTAATTTGTTAAAGTTATCTCTTTCTCTTATATTTAATATCACGACACTACGGACGGACAAGTGACTGTTTTTACGTGTTGTCGTTAGCAACCACGATGATAAAACAATGGCATGGCTTTGCCATCCGCTTGTTTGTTTTGCATGTTAACCTTTCACAATAAAGCTCAAGATCCTGTTGAGACTTTTCAAAATAAACTAAATCCCATGAAATAGCATGCAGGATTTTTACGGATGAGAAGCAAAAAAGAGGCGTTAGGTGCTAAAAAATAAACCTTAGACTCAAACGTTAGAACAGGCTTTTCCCCGCAGCACGCCGTGTAATAAATATTCACAAAGAAAGCGGCGGCCATTACAATTTATGTTTAAAAATGTATAACTTCATGCATCGGTTAAAAGTCTCAACTCCAGGTACACAACGCCCAGCTGAAAACACTTCCTGCAAGTCGAGCTGCCCGAGATTCACAGAATTTACAGAAAATGTTAAATTTTTGTGATTTATATCGTTATCGGGATGATGGATGTCTTATATCGGGGTATGAGATTATGGTCATATCGCACAGCCCTAGTTCAATCCCTGGCTCCTCCAGTCTGCATGTCAAGAGTGTGAATAGGTAGCACTCATGTAGGAAGCACTCAGTTTAGAGAAAGTGTGTGATTGGGTGAATGTGGCATGTTGTAAAGAGCACTTTGAGTAAACCGGGAGGGTTGAAAAGCGCTATATAAGAATCAGTCCATTCACTGTCCGAACAGAGTTTCGTCATGTTACTTTTGCACTATTATGTTCTGGCACATGTTGTTATTACATGGCTTGATTAAGGTCCACATTAGGCTGACATCTGGGGTCAGAGCTGAAACTGTTCTGGGCCAGCAAAGGACCACCAGTGTGTCTGCAACTAGCCTTGTGCTGGCCCATGTGTGGGCCACTTCTGGCAAACCTGATCTGGGCCACCAAAGGGCCATCATTCTTTGCAGTATGTGGGCCAGATCCGGGCCATACCAATTTTGCTATTTGGGACACCTACAGGAGCTGCTTGGACATTGAAACCCTATAGCATGAAGCTCCTAGTGCACCGTGTGTGTGCTCATGTTGATGTCAAAGGAAGACTGGAGTACCACATTTACTCAGTCAGCAGTGTGCTGATGACCTTTACACAGTCGGTGACACGCCCTGTAACTTTATCTGATCTGCCACTTCATGGTCGAGTTGCTGTGGTTCCTAAAGACTTCCAGTTTGCAATAACACGACTCACAGTTGATGATGGAAGATCTAGAAAGCAACTGGCTTATTCCGACAGCGGCGTCAATGACAGCACCGGTCAGAAATTCATTGAACTCTTTACAGCGACCCATCCTTTTCATGTTTGTAAAGGCACACACTGCGTGATTTATTTATTTAATTAATTTTGTTTTTTTTGTGGAAGTTTGAAAACTCTTGAATTCAAATAGTGTGGCAGAATAATTTTGTCCACATTTG
>NW_024583141.1:0-21357 GCF_018398535.1 Haplochromis burtoni | reverse complement strand
GCACAAAAGTCTTGAACCATCCTCATTTCTTTATATTTGCTAGAAAAATGGGAAATAGATTCAGAAGTTTATTGACATGTAGAAACGAATATGAAAATGCAGCATACAAGGCAAAAACAGAGTTTGTACAATTCTTGAAAGCCAGCATTTAAGGTGACCACCTTTATTCTTCAACACAGTCTCTTAGGCAACCTTTATTGTCATTTCTTTAAGTAGTCTTCAGGAATAGTTCTCCGGGCTTGATGAAGGGCAGAGCTCTTCTTTGTTGGCTACCTTTTGTTCCATTCTCTGGCAACGTGATGGGAAATGGCATTGTTCTATAGAGCGTTTCTACTCTCCCAGAGTACTCAAACCACTCTATATAACATGCCACATTCAAAGACCAAATAAATTCACCCAGTCACTTTTTTTCTAAGCCTTTAGTGCAGGGGTAGGCAACTCCAGGCCTCGAGTGCCGGTGTCCTGCAGGTTTTAGATGTGTCCTTGATCAAACACAGCTGATTCAAATGGCTAAATTACCTCCTCAACATGTCTTGAAGTTCTCCAGGGCTGGTAATGAACTAATCATTTGATTCAGGTGTGTTGACCCAGGGTGAGATCTAAAACCTGCAGGACACCGGCACTCGAGGCCTGGCGTTGCCTACCCCTGCTTTAGTGGTTCTTAACTAACATTCATGCACAACTTGGATTTAGTATCTTGCCGAAGGATACTTGGCATGCAGACTGGAGGAGTCAGGAATCGAACCACTCTCCTTCTGATCAGTAGTTAAAGTGCTCTACCTCCTGAGCTACAGCCACACTGCATCCAATATGATTAATAATGTTGAACTTAACACCCTGGGGAGGCCAAACCACGACTGAGGTATGCTTTTCCTGTTTCTTAAGGAGATGACTGTCAGGTACTGTTCATCTGCTCTGGAGTTTTTTTGTTTGTTTTTTAGGCCTGCTACTAACTCTTCGATTTCTGTTCATGGTGTTTAGAGAAGAGGAAACAGAGAAAATGGGAAGTTAGGATTACTTTTATCTTTGAACATTCCCTCTGGAAGACTTTAAACTGGCATTGTAACTGAATTTTCAGCCACTTGGCAGCCATCTTGGCAATGCCTTTTGGCAGTTATTTGGGCAGAAGCCTCGCTGTTCTAAATGAATGGGAAGAAGGCTTTAATTCCACTTGTCTCCTGGAAAAAAAAGTGCTTAAATAAAATCAAAGATCAATTTAGATTTTAAAAAATGCTTTAAACTTCCGTGGTGTAAATGAGCTTAATACATTTAGTGCTTCATGTCCACTTTAATGGAGTGTTGATTTCTTTCCTCCTACTATCTAAGGAAGCTTCATTGGGGGGGAAAAAACTGTCCAAATCCCCTTTTCCTCACTAACCTCTGACCTCCTCGTGGCACACAAGAAAGCCAGTGGATGACGAACGCTGAGTGAAATCTGCTGCGGTGTGCATCTTGCGTGTTTGAATGCAGCTCCAGCAGAAAGCTAAGCCAGCCTGCTGCGCAGGACAAACATCTGGAAGTATTAAAACTCCGATGACTCCAGCAGAATCCGTCTGCAGCCAATTGCAGCCTCACTTCCTGGAGGTCCTCTGCCAATCAGGAACCTAGCCAGAGCTGACGGGCTGTCCAGTTGGAGTTTTTCAGGGACAGAAAGTAGAGGAAAAGAAGAAAAAGCACTGAAGGGAGAAGAGAGAAATTTTTTTGAGTTTTTGAAAAGAAGAACTATCTGCAGCAAGTTCTGCACACACGTCAGCATCTAGTTTTTCTGGACTTAAGCAGGTCATACTGATCTGGTTATCAGTTTGGGTTGGGAAGGAAGAAGAAAAAGGAGGTAGGAAATGGAAAAATACACATTCACAGAAAGTGCAGCTCTGCTTTTTCTTGGCTTTTCTCCTCCTCCGTTCTCTTTTTTCTTGCTTTCTTCATCTTGTTGAAGGCATTATAGGAGGTGGTTCACATTTTTAAAAATTCAAATGCTCCCTTAACTTTTTTCTGTGGTGATCACATGACTTATCAGGATGATTGTGACATCCTCTTCCTTTTGTCTTCACTTAGTTTCTGTAGGTGGCACTATTTTTCGTCTGCACTAAACCAGGATTAATCAATCTTTATTCTTCTATTTTCAAACCAAGATAAAAACAGTTTTGTCTTTTCAGCCTAAAACTTTGGAATGCAAAACGACGTTATTGAGGTTGAAGTTAAAATTTTGTTTCTCATTTCAATGTAGGACACATTAAATTACAATCAGAGGAACTTTTAGTACTTTTAATAATGACTTTTGGTCAATGTAAACACTTTGTTTTCACATTCAACAAGCTGCCCAAAGCATTCCTCAGAGTTTGGTCCATCTTGACATGTTGGTATCACATAGTTGCTGCAGATTTATAAGCTGCACGTCCATGATGTGAATCTCCTGCTTCTACCACATCTCAAAGGTCCTCTATTGAATAGGAGATCTGGTGACTGTGGAGCTCATTTTAGTATAGTGAAGATATTTTCACTTTCAATTTGGCAGTTTGAGATAATTTATGGTTTGTGACATGGTGTGTTCTACATGTCATCAGAAGATGGGTTCACTGCGGCCATGAAGGGATGGACCTAGCCGGCAACAATACTCAAGTAGGCTGTGGTGTTTCAATGATGATCAGCTGGTAGTAAGAGGCCTGTTCTCTGTAATCCCTGGTGTAAAGGTTGTGTGGGAAAATCAATATAAAATATTCAGACAAGCACATCAGGCACCAACAACCACGCCACCTTCAGGATCACTTAATTCACCTTCAATGCCTATTCTGATGTTCAGGTTGAACTTCAGCAGGTTATGTTCACCACGTCTTCATGCGTAAATGCACTGAGGTGCTGCCATGTGCTTATCTAATTAGATGTTTATATTAATGAACATTTAAACAAGTGTAGCCAATAAATTGAATGGTCGGTGTAAATTACGTCATATGATCCACAAGAAAACCAGAATAAGTTATACAAGTTATTTTTACTAAGCAATAACTGAGCTGGTCTAAAGCCTTTTCAGCTCTTTGCCCACATGAACTGCTGAGTTCTGTAGACTAAACAGTGCCTGTTGGTTTACAATCACTCTTTCTCTCCCCAGGTCGTCCTGACAGACATAAGCCAGAGCATCGTCACAGGTAGGAGGTTTCACATTTCACTGTCTCTGCTGGCAGTATTTGCAAAAATGACGAAGTGCTTTGAAGAAGGGTGCGTCTAATCTCTCCCACATGTAACAGACAGTTTGCCCTGGAGAGGTGCGTTTGAAGTTGAATCCAGGTAAAAGGTCTGATTGCTTTGATCTGACCCTCTAAAAGGATTTACCTTACAGTACGAATCAGGCGTCTTTGGGTTAAAGGCGCAGCTTTGGAGGATTTTCTTCAGTATCCTTGCAGACTTCCAGGGAATGCTTTTCTCCCCTCTCGTCTGTGGTCCTGACACACTCCTGAAAGTATTTTGGCTGTTGGCCGGTGGCCATGGCAACTAGCTGGGGAAGTCACCGGGTTTAAAAAGTGTGTGTGTGTGTGTGTGTGTGTGTGGAACAAAGTGTTGCTTTTGTCGAGCTTATATCACTTAAAAGACGTCGAACAAAGAATCCAAAGTGATTGTGAGAGGATCCAAATGCACAAATATATGGCAGGTTAAGTTTATTACTGAATACAGAAGTGAGTGGAAAGTCAAAGAATCTCCATTAAGTAACTTTTGAGACTTTATTTTGTGTATTGACCGACTGATGTTTGGCCAAGTCTTCTCACCTGAAGCAGAACATTTTTTTTAAAAACTGATTCTGTTTTTCAAACTTTCATTGAATAAAAACTTAAAACCAAAGAAGTGCCAAAAACGGTAGTTTCTCTAAATGTCACCTTAGACACAGGTTATGGGATGCTCATGGGATACAGTAGTGACTTGTTACACTACATGTAGCCTCGAGCTTTATTGGACACTAAGAGGGCCATAATTTACAAAATAAACATTATATTAATATCAGTGAAAGTTGGAACTAGTGATTGAGGCCATAAGATCACCAGGAAGGACCATCTGTTGTGCCGAGGACTTATATTATTACAGAGGCGCAGGTTGCTTTTATAACATCAGAAGATCACCTCTAGTGACCTCCCACCTCTAGACGCTCAAGATGCTTAAAACCTTTTCAAAGCCCCCTTGGACGAATATAACGTGTGAAGCTCGTCTTTTTTTTTTTTTATTTTAACTGAGGGGGTTGTGTCATGGTTCCAGAACAAAATGAGTGGGTGTGCGTCAGATGTTGGTGAGGGTAGTCCCTGCCTCTTCACCTTACCATAGCTAGCCTTGAAAAACCCAGAACCTGTTCTAATGGTCGTGAAGTCTTTACTAATATAAACTGAGGTGTCAAAACTCGTCATTGAGGCTACAGGGAGGTCGTCAAATGTCGTCTTTATGGGTTAAAGTAAAACCTCATCATCGTCTCCTTTCCTTTGGACGACCATCTACGAATTAGCTGTTGTCCAAAGGTATCTGCCATTTTCTTTATTGCACAGTTTCTCTGTGCCAGTAGGCTTTTAAATCCACATAGGAATCTGGGCCCTTAGGAGCCATTAAAAACACCTGTTTTGACAACAAGTGGTTCACTTGTCTTACTGCATTTAAATGTTTTTTGAACTGCTGAGCAATCAATTGCACACAGCCCACAATGATGTAACGGGAAAAGAAGAAAACCAGTGAAAACTTTTTTTTGAAACATAGAAAAGCTACATTAGCACAGAGGTTCATTGTTCCTGCCGACTCTCACCTAAAAACTACAAATCATACCTTCTCCCAGTCAAACTGACACCTCTGACGGTGTAAACAAAGCTTGCTGAGCAGAGGCGTATTTCACTGACATTTAATAAGTGCATCGTGTTTTCTTCAACCTTTCTCTGCAGTAAACAAGGAGAAGTGGAAAGAGGAGGATAGAAGGAACATTTTTTCCACCAGTTTAAAGTAAAGCAGTGTGTTTGGGCAGTGTCAGGGGTGAGTCATGTGTGTCTGTTCATAGTTAGCAGCTCCGTGGCAGAAAGAGAGAGGGTGAGCAGCAGAGTCAAAAGACAGGCTGATCTATAACAGAAAGAGAGAAAGAACCGTCCTCGCGTCCTGTTATCGTCTTGGTGAGTCTGGCTAGATAACCTTCCTAGATTAGGAACTACTTTTCCATTTAAAAAGGAAGAGCTTTGGCTCACCTTTTCTGAAATGTCTGCTGTGATAGATGTGATTGCTGACAGTTGGGAAAATGGTCTATCTATTTGATAAACATGCTCCCAGTTTGGGAATACCAAGGAATTCTCCCAATTTATTTATTTTGTTTGTACTGGAATTTTAGCTAAATGTGCTTTCAGCAAAGTCTTTGCTCTACAGCTCATCTGACCAATGTGACCTCAAAGTGGGCGAGTCCAGTAAGTGTGCTGTATTGAAATGTGTTGATCAGAGTGGAAATTTTCAAACATTCTCCCTACTGTGTAATAATGCCAGTATCCACACAGCAGGAATAACTGTATATTTTATTTTATTTTTTTAACTTTTTTGGAGTTATTAGTGATTTTGCTGCAGGTTTTTGGCCATCCAGTGGTGCAGACTGGGTTTAACGGACAAATAAGATTCATTTAAGGGAGCTGCCATGAAAGTGACTGATTCTGCACCCTTTAGCTGAGGACTGAGTCACATGAGTTTTGCTTTGAATCATAAAATTATGCAGTATTATGTAAGAGTAAGCATACAGATCGGCGTTTCTGACTCTAACCGCCCTAGCTGCACCGTTGGAGTATATCATATATGGCTCTTTAAAGTATAGCCAGCAAAGTCTCAGGAATCAGGTGACTGAAAACTAAAGTCACACTAAAAACAGATCAGTTTTTTTTTATTCTTTAAGATCTTGTGAATTCAGCCCTAATGGTCAACGTTAGGGTGACCCCACCGGTCGCAGCAGATGGCCCCGCCCCTCCCTGAGCCTGGTTCTGTTGGAAGTTTCTTCCTGTTAAAAGGGAGTTTCTTCTTCCCACTGTCGCTAAAGTGCTTGCTCCTCCTGGTTTTTGCCCTTTACTGGCCAAGTCAACGGAAATCCTGAATTTGTAGTTATCTTCAGTGTAAGCATAGAAAAAGTGCTTGTGTGAATGGGTGATAATAGGTGAATGCTCTGGGATAGTTGAAGTGCTTTATGTAAGAATCATTGCATTTAGTTAAATGATGCTGTTTTCAGAAGTGTTACCATATTTGAATGAGGCACTGAAGCAAATAAAATAAGCCATGGAGGAAGTATCATAGAATTTTGTCCTTTTGTTTCATCGTCCAGTGTTTGAGAAAACAGATGCAGCATTTACACTTGAGACACGCATAAACATCCACATGCAGTAACACAGGCCCTTTAATCACAGCACAGACTGTTATTGTAACAGAGCAGAGTGATGCAAGCTACAAAGAGGTGCTTTTTAACTACAGGAACTTTTTTTAGTTGGTATCTATTGGAGGTCATACTTCTCTTTTCGGTCTCCATCTAGAGGGACTGGAGACCATAATTCTTCTTAAAACTCACTTTTTATAGTCTTTTATTCATCCTACCATAAATTAAGCACTTTCCTTGGGCAAAATGAACGTCAGGTGACGTAAATATTTTGATTGTTCAAATTAATTAATGCTACACCAGTAAAATATTAATGTAAACAAACAATACATTTAAATGTTAGTCTTGGAAATGAAACAAAAGTAGGACGAACCAACTATAAGTGAAATCCAGGTTTTACCACGTATTTATTTGATAGAGGAAGTACATCATAAAAGTCATGAGAAGTATAAAAGTCAAGCATCCTCACAAAGTGTGTAGGAAAAAGTGACGTCAGAGGTGATAGTAGTAGGTTTAACAAGTCTGGGGGAAAAAGAAAATGACATTGGAATGAGAATTTGAGATATTACCTGAACCGTGTTGTTTGTTTGTTGTTTTAAATTATTATTAAACTGTTACGTCTCTCTGTGTCCCAGAACTGTTGGGACTGAAAATGTCTACAGACGTGTTTGGTTTAGATGTAAAAAAACAAACTTGTAGTCATAAATCCTGCATTTCCAGAAGACCAAATCTGTGACTGTTCTTGACTTGTTAATGAGGTCAAATGAGGAAATGTTTTCTGCACAAACCGCAGATTCATTGTTTGTAATTAGAGAACTGTACCCATCATTTAGATCTTTTGCCTGTATTGTGGCGATTCCCAGAGGCAAGGCAGCGGATGCTGAGCTCATGTGTGGAGTTCAAGTAGCGTGGACTGACTGGGACGACCGAGCTATGTTTGTCACTGGAAAACAGGGGGAGAGAGAGAGGAGGTGAGGTAGCAGAGGTGAAATGAAATGACTCATTGTTTCCTTTTTGTCCTCTCTGTGCAGCCAGGGTCCTTTGTCATCTATCAGAGCCGTCATCAAGAGAAGTGAGTATTCACTCTCACAAATGAACATAGAACCAAGAAGAATGAAACAAAATGTGCACAGTGTTTGGAGTGAAGCTGATATTTCCTGTACCTTGGATTTACGGTTCCTAAAAGTGCCAACTTTCCATCCGCTAATTTTTTTGAGGGCTTTAACTCTAAAAATAAATCATAGTTTTAAGGACAGGGTTGTTTTTCTTGTTTGTTATTGCACAAAAAAAATAAAAATTAGTTGATTCTGACGGGGTCGGATTGGAGTCATCCACTTTTTTTTCTTTTAGCATTGATGGAAAACATCTTCTTGGTTCGTGTGACTATTTTGATTGTGTCCACACTGTTATCTTCTCTGTAGTGGGAATTTTTCTGCTTTGTTTTGCTTGCCTTTCTTTTTTCTAAAGCGGCTTCTGTTTTCCTATCAGCCTCTTCCAGGTCGACCACTCTGTCTGAGGCTCCCAGAGACAGAGAGCGGGACCGGGAGAGAGACCGAGAGCGGGAAAGAGACAGAGACAGGAGGTACGAGTCTGCCGTGCCATCATCATCACTGGTTCATATTTAACATGCAGATGTTTCATGAAGTGAAACGGGGAAAAGAAAAGTAAAATCCAGCTGTGAATTCTGTTGTTATGGTTACTCAGGATAATATGTTAACACTTTAGCCAACAAACAAGCTTTAATCTTCACTTTTAGAGTAAATGAGCTTTATGTAAGGTGTGTGTATGTGAGGGGAAGCTCATCACTGAGCTCCTTCCTGCGTCACGTTTAAACACTTGGACGGTTCCTGGATCTGAGCCCGTGTAAACATTTGAAAATAGTTGTGTACTCTTTGAGCTGCGTGTGTTTGCCTGTTTCTTCTTTAACAAGGTACTTTAAAACCATTTACTATGAATTCTGAGATTCATCTGGGTTTTTAATTAATGAAACAAAATTATATTTATGTCTCAAATTTAATTCCCCATTTCATTTAAAAGCTAAAATTAGCATTTTTTATTATGTTTTCATTTAAGTTTTAATTAACATCTTTGATGTGACTAAAAATTTAAACAGTTTTTTAATTAACTGATTAAACTGTTTGGGCTATAAAACTTAAAAACAATTAGAATAGTTTGTTATCATTTTAGAAAAATATAGGTGAAAAAAATCATTACAGTCCTGAAGCTAAAATCAGGAAATGAACTTTTTGAAAAACAGTTTTTCTTTTTCAGTGAAGTTAAACGTCCGTTTAGATTCAGTGAAACTGAAAATTATAACTTTTTGAAAAGTCTGTGAAGGTTCTCAATCATCCAGGTCATCGTAGTCAAAGGAGCTTGCAAAGAAAAGCGTCTGGACTTCTTTAAGTTGCTTGAAGACGTTTCACCTCTCATCCGAGAAGCTTCTTCAGTTCTAAGGTCAAATGTGGAGAGTCCGGGGGACACTATTTAATCGACTCTCCTTTGACCTTAGAACTGAAGAAGCTTCTCGGATGAGAGGTGAAACGTCTTCAAGCAACTTAAAGAAGTCCAGACGCTTTTCTTTGCAAGCTCCTTTGACAACTTTTTGAAAAGAATTTTATTTTATGATTTAGTTGATTAATTTCAATGTGTCAGGAAAATGTATACATTAATATTTAAGGAATTTATTGAATTAGTGAGGATAAAATGTATGTTTCCATACCTGCTTCTAAAACACTTGTGTGACGTGTGTAATGTTTTTTTTCGTCTCTGAACTTTGCACCTGTGTAGCTTTCAGAGCCTCCTGCCTGCTGTTGTCCTGTTTTAGATTTTGCTTTTTATAACCTTCCTTTAACATGTGACGTGTTTCCAGGCGTCCGGAGATCACCATCCTGTCAGCCGAGCCGCTGACCTCTACTTCCTGGTTTCCTGGAGCTTCTGGAGGGTTCCCACCTCCCCCTCCACCTCCTGCACAGATCTGGGGACCCACGATCCCTCCGGCCATACAGGTAAAGTGTTTATTCAGGGGTGTTTTTGTATTAAATAAATGGCTTTATTAAGTTTCATAGTCCCACCTGTGGATTCAGTGCATGTTTGTGTCTTATATTTGCTGGTTTTCTCTCACTCAGCCGCCTCCTACCTACGAGGAGGTGATCAGGGAGAAGACACAGGAGCAGGTTCTCTCCACTTCTTCCTCTGCCTCAGCATCCCCCTCGCATCCTGTTTCCAGAGTAACCTCTCCACGCAGATGATCAGGGATCTGAACCTATACTCCAGAACCATAAGCAAGAAAGGGTTTTTTGTTTTTTGGGTTTTTTTTTGGGGGGGGGGGGGTTGTAAAGCTGGGTGATGTCAATAATATATTAATAACACATCAGTACAGTCATGACTTAAACAGTGCCGCTGTTCCAGATCTGCAGTCGTGTTGCCCTGCCCACACCTTCCAGCTGCACCTTTGCTACTTACGAGCTATTTATTGTGGAGAATATTGAAGCACTAAAAATTATTTTGCATGAATTTCACCTGTAGCGAAAAACTAATCTGATTTCTACATCTCCATTGTTGGGCTGTGGGGGGTCAGACGTCAACACACTCATAGTAAATGTTTAAAGTCTGTTCATATTAGACATAAGCAAGCGTTGAAATAACTGAATATGGTTCATGATTTCCTGCATCATTGCGCTGCCCTCAGCACTTTTATTAGCTTTTGGTGTTTCAGTTTATATATTCTTCATGTGTTATTATCTCTTTCACAGCAAGTGTGTAATGTACATGACACTGTGCGCCATTTACCTGGACCGCTGTTTAATGTTTATGCTGTTGGTGACTTTAATAGCATTTGTAAATAGTATTATCTGACAAATAATGTGGTTTGCTGTGTGGTGCAGATCATAAGAGGCTTGTACTTTAGTGACTTAACTTCTAGAATTTTATTAGTCTGTTACATTGCACCCATATATTTTATGGGTGGAGCTTTCTAACAAAGTTCACTAATTTTAGCTGAGGCGCTCCACCATTTCATTAAAAAAAAAAACCCTAAATAGCAACAACAAAACTATATTGTGACAGCCAAAGTACCAAATTCAGGGGTTAATGTTACAGTAGTTACACTATGTGCATGTTTTAAATACAGTACGATACAATACAGTCTGCCTGGGAACTAGTGAGCGGCGTGCTGCCTGTTATTTTACATTTCATAAAGTAACAGGATGTTATCTGTTTCGTCTGTATCAGCCAGCTGTATTGTCTGCCTTTAGCCTTATTTTATACGTAAGTAATCGAGTAAAAGTAACTTCTGTCTGTGTGTGCAGTAAGAAGAGCAGTGAAACCGCCTCGGCCGCCTTGCCGCCAGCCTCCTAAATCATCTCACGTTGATGACATCACCAGCACTGCCAGCCAATCAGCGCTTGCCCCCATTGGCAGTGACACGCACATTTCCACGCACACACAGTCCTGTGACCTCACTGATCTGGGTTCACCTTCAACCTCGAACTCTGGTGTTCAGACTGACCAGTGGGATCAGTGCTCTGCTACTGTGGATGTGCCTCCTCCTCGTACTTCTCCCACCACTTCCTTTGAAGTCCCATTGGAGCAACCCAGACCACGTCCTCGTTCGAAGCCTGGCCTTCGACCAATCAGCAGCGAGGTTAAAGTTCAGACTTTGGTGAAGCTGCGGGAGGACGGTTTGGCCACGTTAGCCAGTCGTGCAGCGAGTGACGCTGCTAACCAACAAGTCACTCAAGGGAAATATTCTCAGGAGTTACTCGAGGCCTTCAGTTCAGACGAGTGGGGCTTCCCCGATAACCGCGGCGACACCAGTGGGCTGAGCCAGTCAGAGAGTGAGGAAGGGGAGGACGAGGACGACTGGGAGGACATGGCAACACTGAAAGCTAGGATACAAGCCTTTGAGCAGCAGCAACAGCAGCAGGTGAGCAGTGAGAGCTGTGACGGTAATGACAAACAAAGCGGAACCACAAAGAGGCCCGAGCCTCGACCACGCCCTCGTTTCCAGGGGCAACAAGCCAAATCTGGCCCTCCCACGATTGCCCCCAAACCCAAAAACTTTTCACCTGGCCCTAAACCGTCCACCAAGGGATTCTGGGAAGATGGAGGTTTCACAGCAGCCACAGAGGACTCTACTGAAGCCCCCTCTTCTAAACCTCAAACAACGGCAGAACCATCACTGAAATCTGCTCCAGGCCTGGAGCCACAGCCCATTAAACCCACAGAGAAACCCACAACAACACCCAAACCCCAGTCCAGCACAGAAACCCTCTCCTCTGCTCCTGTCCCAGCCCCGCGGCCCCCTCCACCCAAGCTAACCCCCTGTCTCAGTGACCCTAAACCCCCACCCAGACCTCCGGTCACCCCCAGGGTCAGCGTGGGTGTTTCACACCCAGATAAGAGCACCACCGATGGACGCACTACCCCAACTCTAACCCCGAGGCCCTTGGTGGAAGTTGGTGGTGGATCACAGACAGAGACCCAGACTGGAAGTGAAGCGACGCAGAGCGCCACAAACCAAAGTGGTGAGTTTTCAACACAATTCACATTCTGCTGCCCCCTACAGGTGGCTCCAAGGAACTACTGCAGTTGTTATAAACAATATAAACAATAATTGTTATTAATTAAAAACTATTAATTCATAATTGTTACTTTGTTTCAATTTCTTTACCGAAGAGTGCTGTGGCAGAAAAATAATGACCTGCTGGTGCCTTAATATCAGCAGTTTTTCACATTTCACATGGCAGGCTTAGCATTTGTGGTAGTATCTAGAGATTAGTCCCATACTGTAGTGGTTTACACATTTGCCATAAAAGTCGAAAGATCCCTAGTTTGATTCCAGGTTGTGTCAGGAAACCTTCCAAGCAAACATGCAGAGCTGTCTGCTTCAGTGAGTGCTTGTGAATAAGGAAGCAGATGAAAGTAGAATTGTGCTATTAGCAAACAAAGGAGGTGCAGCCATGCTTACTTATAGGTTGTGATGATGATAATAATAATAACAATGATAATAATAATAATTGACTAATAATAGCACTAATCTGCAGTCTTGGTGAACTAGTCTGTTGCAAGCTCTGGTTGAAGTGACCACCTCACAGTCAGAGTAAACGATAAACATTTCTGTAGTCACAGACAGAGGATGAGTTTGGAGATGATATGGAGGATCACCACAGCAGCAACCTGGTGCTAAATAAATGACATGGTTATCGGTCACCAAACCTTCAAAATAAGAGCCAGGACCAAAATACTTACATGAGTGTTCTGACAAACTATATATTTGTGGAAAAACTATACTTGGCACAGAAATAAGTTAGGGGGACATAATGTCATAGCAAAATAAGTTCTTGGTAATCAGTAATTGATAAAGATCATGGTTGGAGCAGCATGAGTGCTTGATATGATTGTTATTGATGTATCTTGTCGTTGAATACAGCCACCAGCTACTGATAGTTGTGCCTCTGGCTGTTGGGACTGACCATGTGTCACTTGAGCTGTTTTACAGGTTTTTGTTTTTTGTTTTTTTGCTCCAAAGGTTTTAAATTGCGCTGACCTACATTTCCTGTTTTTTGTTTTGTTTTGGGTTTTTTTTTTTTCACATATCTCAGCAGTAAACTGAACACAGAAACTTCGTCCTTTAAAAAAACAAAACAAAAACCTCTTTGTTTCTGCACATGTGCAGAAGTGCAGCTCAGCTCACAAATATTTACAAGAGGGAAGCGTGCTGCTTATCTACTAGATAACCCGATGGTGTAGCTGCTGCTGATAAGCATTGACTGAACTTGAGAGCTGCGCTGTGATAATCTGCTATAGCTGGATTTACTGATAGTAAATGGGAACATTTTCCTTTTAATGCTACTCACAGTTTTAAGCGTGATGACCCGAAGATAACAGGGTGCAAATAAAAGCTAAGCAGCCGGAACTTCTTTATGCTTTTTCTGTTTCTCAGTCGTATACATTTAGGTCTGTTTAAGGACAGACCTAAATGTATAAGATAAAACCAAAGTTTTTACAGCTTTGCCACCAATTTGGATTTTATATTCATCAAAATGTAACTGAAATGCAATTTTAATTCAAGGGTTCTCACAAAAGCATCATTAACTGTTTAGAAATGGCCTTTATATACACGGTTCCCCCATTTTCATTAGCTTATTAGACAACAAACAGTTTTATGACCACATGAGTGCCTATTTGGTTAGATTTAGACTTTAAAATGTATTAGGCTACAGCCTGGACATAAAGTAAAATACTAATTTAAATTTCAGCATTTAAAACTAAAAAGTTTGCTTTAAAAAAGGTTATTGTTTTGGTTAAAATGCAACTCTTGCCAGCTGTTTTAACGCTCTATTTGTGTGGTTGCCACGGTGACACATCTTCTCTGAAGAGCCTGGACAAACTATGTGTTACAGGGTGGCAGCACCTGTAGACAGCTATCTATGTTTCCTGTAAACAGGAACGAAATGATCAGACAGGGAGTCGTGGCTTGTCGTTCCTGAATACTCTGCAATTATTGCTGCTTACAGCTGCACTGAAAAAGTACCTTTATGTCCATGAACAGGGATGAATCGATTTCTTTACTGTGAGGCCAGGCTGGCTCTAAGCAGTGGACCGTGATGATGTCATTTCAGGCACAGCAGCTCCACCTAACTCTTCTGTTTGCCAGTGATAGCCAATCAGAAAGATGTTGGCTTAAAAGACATATGAGCTAAATTAGCTTGTTTGATATATTTAGATAAAAAAATGCCCAATTAATGCCCTTTTGGGCATTGTGTGTGGCACTCCTCTGGTTTTGTGTATGCTGAAGAATTATCCGTTAAAAGAGAAGCCAGTCCTGTGCTAATGTTGACATTTGAAATACAATCCGCTGTTTACCCTGAAACCTCTGTCAGGGATTTATAGTGGCGTCAGTGTTTGTGGTGCCTCCTCACTGACTGCTGAATACATATTCATTGCGATCTCAGAATTCACAATGAGCAAGCGTCTCCTCCTCCATGGACCAGTGAAGTCCTTTCCGTCTCGGCCTGAGTTTGCAGACAAATTAACTAACCTATTTTTAAATGACACCAATTGAACCTAATGTGCTGTCTACCAAGACACCGAAACAGCGGACATTCCCTAAACCAGCCCAGATGTTGACTTTTGAATCAGTGCTAATCGCACAAAACTCCAATATAAACCATTTACAGGATGTTTCCTCCTGCTTTGTAAAATGGTTTTACTGGTGAAATAAAGAATGCCTGGGACTTTCTGGGAGGACTGACTGGAGACATTTAATTACACTTCGTGAAATAGTCACAAATAACGATGTCAACCAAGATAACAGTGCTGTGGAAAACATGGTAACTGCTGTACCACAGCAGATCATCTGCCTCCATCTCACCCATTCCTACTAACCTCGTCTCCACACCAACCCTCTGCATGTCCTTCCTCACTAAATCCACAAACGTCTGGTCTTCCTCTTTTTCTCCTGCTTTGCAGCTTCTACATCCTTTGTCTAATATCCACCATCCTTCCTTCACACTATCATCTTGGAAACTTTCATTCTTATTGTTATCCTAGTGTCACAAATCACCCCTGACACTGATCTCCACCCACCCCACCCTGCCTGCACTGTCTTCTTCACCTCTCTTGAGTACTGTCCTTGAGTTCTGTCTGCTGCTTTGGATGTTTGACCTCCAGGTATTTACATTCACCTACCTTGACTACTTCTGCTCCTTGCATGATCTAAACACGAATCGGTTGATTTGAGACCGGCTTCATGAAAAATTGCGTTCATGAAAACAAAAATAAGATGAGCAGAAATTCTCCCTCATCAAGCTGCAAGCACTGCATGAATGTTATAAATGTGTCTCAGCTTCAAGCAGTTTTAGAATTACAGATTTTTATTAAATCCCCATCGACAACTTTATTTTCAGGGTTATTTTCTGATTTATTAATTAATTAATTAATTTTTTTGTCATTTCAGTGAAAGTTGCAAGTTCTCGTCCAGGCGTCCCAAACAAGCCAGCAGCACTGATGGCACCGCGCAGAGCAAGTGGTAAGACACAACTGTGTGTGTGTGTGTGTGTGTGTGTGTGTGTGTGGACACTGAGCAGAAGCACAATAGAGTGTTTGAGAGCTTAGAGACACAAATCTGTCCTGCTTAGAAATATGCAAACTTGCAAAGAGATTTTCTGTGGTTTGTGTGTTTTTGCATGTGAGTGTGTGTCTGTGTGTGCTGAAGGGAGGGGGGGAGGGAAGGAGGGAGGGTGATGCATTATGCAATCCAAACCTTGTGAAAGAAAAAGACTGCGATTGTGTAAGGAGAAACAAGACCCCACTGTTGTTGTGGTGGTGTGCTGTGGGTTTGATGCACCAGAATTGTGTGTGTGTGTGTGTGTGTGTGTGTGTGCTTAAGTGTGTATGATATTTTTTCCAGGGTGTTTATTGGCAGCAGCATGAAGTTGTGCAAACAATAGTCTTTCATTAAATATATTTATCCTTCTCTCAGCTAGTAGTCATGCGCTGTGAGCCTCAGATTGGTGAGCGCATATTGAGGGATATCGACGCCCTTATCAGTTCTGCTCAGACGTCTCGTCCTCGTTGGCACGACAGTATTTTTTGGCACAGCGAAAAATGTTTACTATGATTAAAAAATGTAAACTTAAAAAACAAAAAACAATGTGAAACTACTCGTGGTTTTCCTTTGGTCACCGTTTTGTCTCCACTACACTGAACACAGAGTACAAACAGTAGAAAAAGGGCTGGTTTGTGACTCAGGTGTGAACAAGCTCCACTGATGTGAGTCTGACGTCACTGTTTGGCAGCGAGCTGTCAGGAAAGAAAAAACACATGACAGCACTGGAAAAGGGAGCTAATCGGCTTGGAGGCATTCTGACTTATACAACCGTTTGGAAACTGTTCTTGACTCCGGTCCTTACTCAGGATGTTTGCTGCTGTGTTGCAATGAAGCAGTGTGATTCTTCTGTGTGTGTTACTTAAATTTAAATGAATTTGGTCGTCATTATGCCTTCTGTGTATGCCATACATTAACTGCATGACCATAGCTGTAGTGAATCTGTCCTACCTCAAGCATCATGTAGTTGGATTCAACTGCAAATTTCCTGGAGTTTTGGAACAATAACAGCACTTCTGGATTGCTGGAAAAACAAAAGCCAGCACATGTAAATAACTTATTTAGGAAGCAAATCGAATGCAGACTGGCTGGAGGGACTCAGATAATCAGAGCATGTCAGAGACTAGTCTGAGCTTGTCGTGGAAGGCATACAGCAGCAGAAGAGATGGGAAATTGAGGCTTGATCGCAAATGAAGGCCCGAATCACTCAGTATTAATATAATGTGCTAATAAAGAGTTGGTGACTTTATATGGCCCTCGCTGAGCCTGGTTCTGCTGGAGGTTTCTTCCTGTTAAAAGGCAGTTTTTCCTTCCCACTGTCGCCAAAGTGCTACTCATAGGGGGTCATATGATTGTTGGATTTTTCTCTGTATCTATGAAGTGCCTTGAGGCGACTTTTGTTGTGATTTGGCGCTATATAAATAAAATTGAATTGAATTAAATATGGAGGTCCAGCAACATTAAACTCACCACTTGGCAACCATCCCATAAACAGGTTTGGGAATTTTATTTGGGAAGTTATTTTGAAGCACTGTGCAAATTAAATGTTAGTGCCTGTTTTTCCTCTAGAAGTTGTTAACCATATTTAGTTTGCCATGTTTCTGTTGTGTCTTAGTTCAAGCACACATTATGCACATGCATTTTTTGCCAGCAGAGGGCAACAAAGGACATTTAAAGCCTTACTGATCAGTGATTTAGGTTTAAATAGAAATGCAATCTGAAGAAAAATGATTGCTGAAGCATCTCAACATAAACAAGTAAAGTTCAGATGATGTCTGTGTCAGCAAACATCATCATACCAGGAGCATCGCTCATGTCCAGAAAGAAGAGAGCTATGACAGGTGCTTGGTGTGAGTCTCTGTAAGTCTACCTTTTGTTTTTTGTTGTTCGCACACTAAAATTTGGCTAAAACATAAGTCATTCAAAAATAAAAAGATTCTTCTTAAACGTTTAATCTTGACATTGTAGGAAAAATTTCAAGATTTTGTTCAAATTATTCTAAAAATTATTTTAATTTTTTTTTTTTTTTGCGTGTAACGTTGGTTCACCTTTTCTTGGTCATTGGTGAGCTCTTCTTTTATGTAAGTGCTACATTAAAAACTTTCTCTTGTTGCCTTTTTTTTAAATTTTTTTTTATCGAACCACTCAGATTATTAAATCAGCTTTAATCTCAGTGGTTTGATTTCATGTATGCATTTAATTAAAGCAAATTATGTTTGCTTTCTGCCTGCAGCCCCAAATCTGGCTCCCAAACCCTCTGGAGTCTCATCAACTCCTCTGGATCCAAACCCAGTCCCGGCCAAACCTGCAGCAGCCCCTAAAACTTCTGGACCAGCCCCAGCCAAACCCCCGAGCCCGGCTCCAGCTCCGGCCTTGAGGAAGGGGCCTGTGGTCCAGACCAAACCTGAGACTGCCAACACTACAAAACCAAACTCCTCAGACCCTCCTCTGCCGCCACGGTAAGAAAGAGAGCCAAGCTTTAGGAAAGATGGAAGTTTGCTGCAAAGCAATGAATTTCGAGGCTGTGGTGTCTCTGATCCATATGCTGTAAGGCTAATGCAGAGGACCGGGTTCATGTCCACCACAATTTAAATAAAAAAAGGCTGAAAATCCCAAAACATATAATACATACACATACTGAGAGTGGTTTCAGTTGAATTTTGACTAACCTCTGGTGCAGTACGGAGCAGCCCCTCTTCTTTCAGCTACATACAGCAGTCGACCCTCAGAGCCGTACACATCAAGAACTCCACCTTGTTCTACTTTATCACTGTAGATAATGCATACAGATAAACCAGCAGCATTTCACAGTGAATGCAAACAAATCAGTCCAGCGGGATTTGATCCTAAACAGCTAAACAGACTGAGGATGAAGCATTTTTGTGTCTACATAGGTGATTACCTCTGAACCTGCAAAATGAGGTCCAGCAAAATTAAGAAAGTAAGGTAGTAGGTGTTAGAGGGGCTACAGCTGACTGCTGCTGTCTTCTCTTGAAGACACCTCCTGTTTATCTTTACCTGACTAATAATACTCTTTCTTTTACCTTCAGTCCATCCAGTGTGAAGCTCCTCCCCCTTCGTCCACCACCAATCAAATCTATCCCCGGGCGCCCGCCGCCTCCAGCCATCAACTCCACCTCCTCAGGTAGCCAGAATCCAACTCTGTCTAAAGTTAGTCCCGCCCCTTCCCTTTCAGCTGCTAGTCAGGTGACACCTTCACAGACCAGTTCCAGTCCTCCTCCTTCAACAGCCAATCAGACACAGGCACAAAAGGCATCAAAGCGAGGACCACCTCTGCCTCCACGCCCTAAACCTGGACACCCTCTGTACAACAGCTATGTGGTAAACCTGCACGTGCACACACACACAAAGATACAAGTTCTGATTACGTTTCTAATTCAACTTTATCTCTCAGAAGCAGGAAGTGCTGATCGTCCTGGATGACCCGAGTCCCTTGCCTTCGGAGCATCCTCCAGGCGAGAATCAGAATACCACCACCCCCCTAATCAACACATCACAGTGTCTGCTCGATCTGGACCCCAAGCCAGAGTCCATCACTGATCAGGACAACCAATCGAAACCTGCCCTGGAGGACCACAGCCTGTCAGGCTCAGAGGTACAGCTTCAGATTTCTTTTAGTTGATTATTCAAATCATTTTTGAAAAAGGATCAGAGGTCACCTGTCAGGAGTGGTGGGTTGGTCCAGACCAGACAGGTTTGTAGCTCTGGACTGCAGAGGCCCAAACTGCAAAAAATCATAAATTATAGGAAACTGGAACGGTACCAAAATAACATTTGGTCAATGAATAATTTACATTTGTATTGTCATCAGACCTTTTTATATTTGGTGCATTTAATTGAATATTATTTTAATTAATTTTGTTATTGATTTTTTATTTTGACTCACTGCAAAGGTTTTAAACGGTTTTTAAATGCATAAATATTAATGACGTTATGTTTTGTTTATCCTTTAGTCGATTCTTCCGGTGCAGCCTGCTGAGCTGAAGGAGCAACCAGACTCTCCTCCTGTCAGGTCAGACACACACACAAACACTACCACACACACACAACACACACACACACACACACACACACACACACACACACTCTCACTCTCTATGAGCCACATGTTCTAATCAGCTGGTTTTTCTGCAGCGGCCCTCGGTGCGTCGCTCTGTTGGACCACGAGGGAGAGGAAGAAGACGAGCTCACCTTTTCCCAGGGTGATGTCATTGGTCTCCTGGAGCTCATCGGGCAGGAATGGGGGCGGGGCCAAATCCACGGCCGAATTGGTAAATTCCCCTTGAACTTCACAGAGGTGGTGGAGCCCCTCCCAACGTCAGTGACTGAACTGGGGGAAACTGACAAACCGGCACTGACGGACACGGCAATGACAGAAAACTCCGGTGAGCTGAAGGCTGCATTATCATCATCTCTACATCTCTATGCGTCACTGCTGTGGACGACTGCTAACAAAAGTTTTGGGGTTTTTTTTGTTTTGTAAATCCAAGGTTGCTTAGAGGTTTAAAAAGCTTTGAATGTCACCTTTGCTTTAAAAGAAGTTGTGAATCTTAGTGTCTGGTTTCTTAAAATGCTGGTAATTTCACACATTTTCTGGGTTTCCTTCTTCCGTCTGCATGACTCTGCAATGACCCTGTTATATGATGGCAAAATTAACACTTAAAGAGGTAAAACATTTCTATCACAGTCCTGGTGATTTGGACAAAACCTTGTTGATGAACACCAACATTTTATATCTGCAGTATGCATGCTTCTGAAGATCTGTTTGTGCTGGTTTTATCTTCACATTTTGGAGCGATTACATAAATAAATCAAAGTGATGGTGTAACACTGCTAACAAGCTACAACAGCTTCTCTGTTTGCACTGTTTAAGAAACAAAAAAGACGGTCATGCCTGTTCTCGTGGGGAAGATAAACTCAAAGATGAAGTTGTTCTAAAAAACAGGTTTTAAATGACTGAACTAGAATATGCTGGAAGTAAACTTTTTTTTTTCCATTTATGCACAACAATCAGTCTTCTCGCACCTCCTTGTGACCATTTTAAAACTGCAGGAGAAACAAGAGAGAAATGTTCTCTGCTTTGGACATGAATGTAATGATGCTCTTTCATGTATCATCACGGTCGTTGCTGTGCTTTTTTTGGAAGTCGAATTTCCCAGAGGAACCCACCCGAGGGATTAATAAAGTTCTATCTTATCTTTATCTTATCTTATCTTATCTTATCTGCAGGAATAAAGACTTCACAGGGCTCAAACTCAGAGGTGAGTGAATTTTCATTTTCTATTGTTATTTTATTAAACAGCAATTAATGAGCATGTTTCTTATTAGAGCTGCACAATTAATTTAACGAACCTGATTGAGCAATATTGAAAAAGACAATCGAGCGGAGCCAAATAAATGTCTGACGTGTCTGCGCCTGCTGTTTGAAAATACTTTGGATTGAGGCCAATCGGAAGCAAAGAGTGCTGTAAAGTTGTGCCTGCACCGCAAAGACACACATCTAATCTATTCAGCGACCTGAAAACACAACACTAACCTAAAAATCAGTGCAAAAGTAATTTCCCAGCATTAGCTCAGATGCCCATCAAAGCGAGCCTGTTCATCACGTCTGTGAAACATCCAGCTCACTAAGATGCAGCATAATCACATTCAGCCAAAGAAAAGTGTCTAATAAACACGGTGGCAGAGCCTTTGGTGGACGTCCCAAATCTTTAGAATAACCTCCCTGATTAACATGTTTTCTTATGCATTTCTGTGCATGTTTGCTGATATAGTGATTATAAATGTTATAAGTAACAAAGGCTTCAGGTAAACAGTCAACACGATGGACAAACATGTTCTCCCCTCAGTTATTTTTCCATCCATCCATCCATCT
>NW_024583140.1:157260-172725 GCF_018398535.1 Haplochromis burtoni | reverse complement strand
AATTTTGTGTAGAGTTTAAGGGCCAATCACTGAGAGTTGTGTTTACTATTGGTAGAAAAAATGGTCAAAAACAACTATTGAAAGTTTCAGCAGATGCACCATTGTCTGGCTTTACCCTCTTTCCTCCCCCTTTCCTTTCCTTCTTTTGTAATCATGTGTATAAATTCGCAAATCTGTTTGTATGTGCATGCATGTGTGCTTACAAACATTAGGGTATCAAGTGTACTCGTACTCGACATGTACTTTCCCATTTTTTATGGGAAAGTTTCATCAAGTATATTTTTGGTCTGAGTCTGTTG
This sequence comes from Haplochromis burtoni, assembly GCF_018398535.1. Lineage (NCBI taxonomy): Eukaryota > Metazoa > Chordata > Actinopteri > Cichliformes > Cichlidae > Haplochromis > Haplochromis burtoni. The sequence continues at coordinate 172,426 of NW_024583140.1, read as the reverse complement.
CAGTTTACAACTTTAATCATTTTATTAAATTTGTTTACATTTCCAGAATCTTATTTTCTTTCTATATTGTTGTGTGTGGAATGATGAGGAAAAGAGAACAAAAAAGTTTGTTTTATGCATTTAAAATTAAATTTATGATCAAATAAAGTGGAAAAAAAAACTCATATTTCCTCAAACAGCTAAGTACCTACTGGCTTTTTAAAAAACCTGACTTGTTTTAAATACACTGTGTATCACATAACTGTCTTGAAGCGTGGGTGATATTATTGGATAATAACCTCTGTCTTGAGGACTGCACATCTGTCATTGCTAATTCAGCAGTTGAGAAATATGTGCCTTACGTCTGTTGGTGCAATGGGACAACATGAAGTGGCATGTGGTTAACTTGAATTTCCATATAACGTTTTGCTCATCCATACGGAGCGTATTTAGACTTTGATCATCCATATATCATCCTGTTTTCAGGAAGCAAATTTAGTATGCTTTACTGTGTAAAGGGAATCCTTCTTTCTGAAAGAAGTGATTAGCTGAAGTGATCACTGGGGAGATTTAAAAGTGTACTGTGACCAGGTAGGCGATATCTAATTAACTAATATGACAGCCAGTTCAGTCCAGATGAAGAGCTCTGGTGTCACAGGTCGTGTTTATGACCTAAGGTAAGGGTGGTGTGGATCTGACCCTAGAGTCAAGTTCCAGCATGGACCTTCCCTGTTGACCCCAACTGAAGGAAGAAAAAAGACTAAATAAAGCTGTAGTAATATTATGAATTTCATTGTGTTATTTTCTCATATATATATTGTATTTTATTAATGCATTTAAACAAAAATGTTTAGGAGAGTATGTTTTTGCTTTCCTCCATAGTTTATTTGCATTTTCCCAACTACAGTACTACACTGCTCATGTGCAATTAGCTTGTTGTTGATCCATTTGGGGATGTTACACTTTCATGTAATCCTATGGAAATTTGTTTGTTCATCACTTTTTAATGTATTTGCTATTGCACAGGGTATTGTTTGCAGTGAGATTGATGGATGGATGGATGGATGGATGGATGGATGGATGGATGGATGGATGGATGGATGGATGGATGGATGGATGGATGGATGGATAGATAGATAGATAGATAGATAGATAGATAGATAGATAGATAGATAGATAGATAGATAGATAGATAGATAGATAGATAGATAGGGGAAATTTCACAGGAGGAACTTGATACAAAAAAAGCAACTTCAAGAGATTGTCCTAAAGCTGTTTCTCTTGGGAAATTTTTAGTAAATCAGTTAAATTAGAGTTAAATATGTGTTTCTTGGTTGTCATGTTGTTGCCTATGTAACACTTTCAGTTCTGTCAAATCTCAGTCCCAACTCGCACTCAGGGACTTTGTTTTTTTCCCCCCCAAACAGGGAAATAAATGTCAAATGAAAAGTCTGGTTCTCCTCTTATGAGCAGTGTGTTCATTTATCTCCTGGGAGACAGAAACAAAGAACTATGTCTCAATATTCACCACCCTTTATTCTTTTTAGCTGTCACCCCATTTAACTTGTTAAGAGAGCGCTGATGGTTAAATGTTAGACAAGAGTCCCAGCTTTTTGACAGCTCTGTGGTGGCTGTAACTGCCTGTACTTGTCTCTCAGTGTGGCCTTGCTGCCCCTAAGCTTCCTGCGGATTGAAGGAACACACACTGTGCTAAGTGTGTATGCATTTATAGTGGTTTTCTCTTTATTCTATGCTATTTTAAAAGTTTCGATTATGCAATTTTGCAGTCAGAATCTATGACAAATAAAGAGATGAAATGAGTTCACATGACTTAAAATCTTGGCACCAATTATGTGTCATCTAGATTGACTGCCAATGCGTGGCAGATGCTTTTTTACAGAGGGTGAATAAGTCAGTTTCTCTGTCTATAAAACTGTTTAATAAAAGTCAGAGTTTATACATGTGCCTGCTCAAGATTTATGGACAATGTGAAATATGGAAACAATCAGAACTCAACACAGTGATTCATTTTTAATAAAAACATCTTCCCACTGAGGCACACGTGATTGAATTTCATCTTTATTCTTACGAGTGGAAAAAGGCATCGATTTGCACATTAAACACATTAACACTATAGTCCATCCTTCTCTGCCAACCAATTGCGACAATATGATCAGTTTCAGTAAAACCATGCATTCCCATGGCAGGCATACAGAAATCCATGCAGTTTGTGGGCAGCAACAGTCATGGTGGCAAAACATCCAAAAGCCACATTGCTGCACTGTGATGGTGGTACTGAAGATCTCCATAATTTCAATTCCTTGATCTATGCCCATCTGTGTATCTGGTGGCTTGCCTGCAGAGACTGTCTGTCATTTGTTCCGGCATGTCCCCTTAAAGTCTCTGTTACTCTCTGGGAACGTGGACCACAGGAACTCCTGGGGGGATTGAAGTCCTTAATGCTGTTGTGAGTACATTTAGATCGTTGGGGGTCAAAGAGAGCAAAATAGACAGGAAGAGTTGCATAGACAGAAACAGACACAGAAACATAGAAAATACTAAGCGGTAGAGAAAGGGGGTGGGCACAGGGGAGGTAGAAGAGGAATTTGAGTGAAAACACGTTTTTAGTATGAGCCTGAAATCCTTCTGAAGAAACAATAATTGGAAAAATATGAAGGGGAAATGGTGGATTTAACAATGAGAGCCTTTTTGTTCCTGTGTCACAAATGCAACTCTTTCAATCCCCCGAAGCTGGCATTTTTTTTCTTTTAAGAGTTGAATGCTAGTATTGTAGTGAAGAATAACTCACATTTTAGCTGAGTGCTCCAGTGTTGGTACAGTAATCCTGTTCTTTTGTTACATCACAAGATAAAATTGGCTGTGAAAAAATAAATCAATAAAAAGGTGTCAGTTATTGATGTGATGTTTTTAGGGTCATGTTTGAAGAATAAAGGTCACTAGCAAACTGTACATTTTTCTATAATTATTATAATGGCCTTTTCAAATACCAATTGATAGTTCCCTGACAGGAACAAAAACCTGTAGCACAGAGCTCACCTCCCCTGCGTAAGACCATGTTGTAAAATACAGTCACGCTTTCTTTTAAGAAGGCTCCTTCAATGACGTCCCCACATTTTTTGTTAGTATTTCACTCACAATGTCAAGGCTAGCTGATATTAACTTAAACCACTGTTCTTTCATGTTGTTATACTGGATGTCCGATTAGGTTGGAAGACTTCTTGTTTACAAAATGCACAATACTTTAGAGGAACAGCTGTTATTATCTCTACAGTTTATATTCTTTTTCGTATGTTTTTGTTCAGCAGTTATGATTTACTCACTCAGTTTGATTGAAACTCACTGTAAGTGTTAGTTATTATGCCACTCTATAAAAACATGTCATGACCTCTCTGTCTTCACTTACCTCACTCTCCCCTTCGCTTATTTTTCACAAGACACTATGAATTATTTTTGCCAAAATTATCTGCAGTAGCGGTTCCAGCAGTGTCACTTTTTTGTTTTGTTTTGTTCTTCATATCAAACAGTTTGACCAGCCTTATGCTTGACATCTGACACGCTGTGTCATTCAGCGCCAGCCTCTCTTCCCACAAAACCCATTCCTATTACAGCTGTAACACTGGCTTACAAACCAGGGGTCATTAAATGTGCAACCAAAGAGACACTTATGAGGTTGTAAAGCCACCTCGTTGTATTTGTCCTAATGGCTTCCAAATGGCCACAGTTTATCTGACTATGATTTTCAAATTAGTTTATTGAAAGTAAAGAGAGGCTTGGGCCTGTTGATCATGATGCTCTTTGTCTACATCTGTAACATGCTCATTCATCTGCCCAAGGAAAGAAAGAGCTCCAACCACAAATGAAAGGAGCGATAAAGTGAAAACTCTGGTTATAATTAGTTTTGTTATCACATTCAAACTTGTTTTGAATTAATGACACCCATTTTTTTATTATATAGTGGGATTATAAAGAATATTTATGGGTGTTTTTCTTACCAATTTATCTTTGTTTATTCATTTCATACTTATTGTCACATTACATCCCCTTCCAATGATCTGCAGACATGAGAAAGAAGGAATAAAAACAGTGCCTTCTGGTGAGAAATTTTAATGAAAGTATGGGTGTTGCAGTTGAACTCAAAACACATCTCAGACTCATGTTTGTCCTTCCAGAATCAGTATCAAGTCATTTATCATAAACATATAAACTAAAAATGTATTTAAAAACAACAGACAGTGTGGAGTTACTCATCACAGGTAGAACAAAGAAGTAGAATTTCTCACCAAACCTATAAGGTCTCTTACTCAGAGGGCTAATTAAACACTTATATTGGCAAATAGGTTTTTAGTAGACATGATACAAAATCCTGCTTCTGATTACATTAATTGACCTGAAAGAATTCCTGAACATTAACACAAACAGTCTCTTAAAGACCCAAGTCACACAAACCTTTTTCCCGTTCTTGGTGAAATGCACACATTTGGGCACACACAGGTGACCTCCCTGTGTTTCCACTGTGCAGTGCAGTATGTCAGATATGAGACTACAGGTGACAGGGTTAAACCTGCAGCTCCTGTCCTGGCTCCTCCTCTCTTGTATCCTTGAGGCAGAAAGGGCGGCTCAGCGCCGACTTATCCCGTGCCAAAGATTCGCACCGGCAATTTCAGCTGTCAGCGTGCTCATGAATCAACTAGCTAAGGCATAATTTCTCTAGAAGATTTATTGGAAACACACATGCCAAATTTTCATACTAAAGTAAATGGAAGAGTGCCGGAGGGGCTTCAGGTCCTAGCTGTAGAATTTGTGGGAAAATGAAGACGGGTAGAAAATAGGCTATGAGGCTACAGAAATGATTGAAAAGTGTAAATGTGTTGCAATGTTGCTCTAATTCATATTCTTTATTAATAAGGAGAAAGGTGAAATACCACTGAAATACAGCTGATCTCATTATGATTCAAGGCAAGATGTTGTGATTAGTATTGTGTTAACTCGTAATCGCTATGATTCCAAAAGTATATTTTAGACAATTCAGCTTCTTTGGGTTTTTGCCTCACAGAATCCAAAATAAATTAAGTGCATGCATGCAATGCCCGGTGCCCCCAAACAGACCAAAATCTTTAGATTAGGAGGAAGAGCACGTAACACCATCAAACTTTTTTGATGTCTTTTGTTACATTTTTACATCACTTTCTCAAATGTTCCCACCCACATGGGCTGAAGCCAGTATTTCCTTTTAGCTGTACTTCTCTAACCTTCAGGCTACATCCACCATGACTCTAGATTGTTTCATTGTTATTGCCAGCTGGCTGTTGTGATGAAAAGTGATGCGCAGTCAAAATCTGATCTCCTTTTCACAGCCATAATTAGAGGAGGATGATTCACTGGATCTTTTCAAGAGAAACTAAAAATAACGTCAACATATTTCAGAGCAAATGTACGCCATAACATGAGAGAACCTGAGAAAACACTGGCACACTAGCACAGCCTCTAATACAGCGAGCCGCAGCATAAATCATAACTGTGCACCTCTTGCACAGAAATTGGAGTGGCAGCCAATCAACCTCAAACTAGTCAGAACAGCTCCTGATCGCACCCAAAAGAAGGCCGTGTGTTAATGAGTTGCATTCTCTTTCACTTGTCAAATGTCCAAGTGCCCTGAAAAAATCTTAATGATCTGATTGTGCCACCTCTCAAAGTACTCTCCTGCTCTCACACGTCTAATTAATCCATACTTCTAACATCTTACCTGTATTTCACTTGAATAATTAATTGCTGTCAGTGTAATAAACCCCAGTTGCACTCTTTGTAATGAAATGGGCTTGAATTGTTTCAAGCTGATTAACACAACATACATGTTAAAATTTTACTTTGCTTTGAGTAGCAAAAGACAACTTTTACTGCAATTTCAATTAGTTTATTAATGTTTTTGATTATTACTACAGCAAAACAAAACACACGGGCAAACAAACACACACACATACACACACAAACAAAACCAGTAACTCCATTAGCCTTTGGCCAATGTACTTAGGAGTATGACATTTAAGAGAGATCTAGAGAGACAGGCCTGTCTGGTCTCTCTTTTTGGCAACACTGGCTTCTCATTGTTTAGCAGGAGGCTATGGAATCTGACCCCTGTGGCTCTTTTGGAGTGAGCTAGACAAATGTTCATCCCTAAAGACTAGAAAGATGCAAATTTGCCAACGCTTCTTGACCCTGATAAACTTTCGGCCTCACACAAATATAGATTAAAAATCAATTACCGTACAATTAAAATAGAAAGTGTGAACCATAATGCTTGAGAGAAGCAAGTTAAAAAAGAAAAATAAAAGATAATGTGGGGTACCATATCAAGGAGGTTTTGGGGTGTAGCATGGCCTTTGTGAATGATTTTATCTAATCATATCCAACAACCAACAACTTCAGCGATCACTTATTAGGTGGTTGGAGAATGCATATTTTTTCCTACAAACTCTCCTGTTTCCAGTCTTTTCCTAATCATAACCAAGCTGGAGCTTATCCCAGCTACCATAGGACCATACACCCTGGACAGGTTGCCACTCTGTCACAGAGAGACAAACAACCATTCACACTCGCATTCACACCTATGGGCATTTTTGAATTACAAATTATCCTAACCCCACTAACTACATGTCTTTGGACAGTGGGAGGAAGCCCATGAGAACCTACTCAAACACAGGGAGAACATGCAAACTCCACACAGAAAGGCCCCGGCCAGGTGGTGGAATCAAACTCGGGATCTTCTTGCTGTAAGACAACAGTGCTAATCACTGCACCACCATGATGCCAAAGAAAGGCTGTGAGCCATATATTAAAATCTTAAAAGTCTTTCTGGTATTATTTTTGTTCAAAAATTAGCAATATAACTTTTTTGTTGTGGTGTTAAATAATTGTATGTTGTTGTCAATGCTTTGGTCTGTTGAAAGCATGTAATGTTTTCAAAGCTGCTGTGTTCAGTCCAATTAAATCGAATTGATGTGAAGACAGTTCGGACAAAAACAACTGCACCAAGACCCTTTGGAGGAGTTGGTGGTTCCAAATGAACTTCAGAGCAGTTTGTTTATGGTGTGAATGTGATCTGACCTCGATCTGAACCAACTACCGAGTGTACATTGAAGGTTTGAGCTAAAAAACTGCCCATAGCCACGTAGTCTACTGTACTGTAGACTAGGAAAGCTAGTTACTGTGTGGGCCAGCAACTAGCTGTGAAAATAACGTAAAAATCTCCATGTTCTCCCATCGTCCAGAACACAGCACTTTGTTCCTGTATTTAATTTTGTTGTTGTCCCCCCCAGACACATCTGGTCAATAAGTGGACTAAATGTTCTCATGCGGTTTGTAGTGACGCATTTTGGTTTGCTTCAGGAGTTTACTTGGATTTTCTCTATGCGAAAAGAAACCAAAAAAAGTGACAAAGTACAAGTGATTCGGACTAAAGTAAATTAACTATAGGTGTGAAAACGCCCTATAAGTAGTTTAACACTGAGAAATAAATCCTGGAAAACATCACACATTTTCAGTACCAGAGGCGTCCACTTTAAGACTTCAGAGGGTATTGTTGTGGTTGCAGTCTGGCAATTGTACTCTTACCTCTGGCATCAACAAAGCATTTTCACCCGGAGAACTAATCCCCACTCAAGATTTCCTCTTTTTCAGGCCATTCTGAGTAAATCCTACAGATGGCTGTGTTTGAAAATTCCAGTATACCAGCGGTTTCTAAAATACTCGGACAAGCCAGTCCCACACCAACAACCATGACAGATTTAAAATCACCTAGATCACCTTTCTTCTCCATTCTGATGCTGTAGTTGAACTTTACAGTGTGTTTTGTTGACCATGTCTATGTGCCTAACTGCACTGAGTTACTGCCATGCTGATTAGATGTTTGTGCTAACAAGCAGTTGACAAGGTGTACATATCAAAGTGGTCAGTTAGCATTGGTTCTATGTTTTGCATATTGGTGTGACAGGCAGTGCTTTGTTGAGTCACAATAGTCTTACTCAGCAGATCTTTGCTATTTCGCATTATTCTTAGTGTTTCACCTGATCACAGAGCGTCACGTTTCATGATTTCTTAAAGACTAATGACTAAACTGATGATTGAACATCTTAAAATGGCATGACTTTGTCTCTCCTTTTTGACATTTCAAGATATTCTACATCAAACATCAGAGACATGACACATGCCAGAGCCTCAACTCAGAATGACATTTCAAACCTGGCCTGCAGTGATTTGTCTGTAGATTCATCATGGTCAATCACATGATGGATCTCTGCACTTCTGAAGCTCACATCAAAGAAGCTGAAAAAAAAAACCAACAAAAAAACGACATTAACATGCCACTATATCAATATCAACTTAGAAACTATAGTTTTAGTTCAAAACATCTCTGTCCTGTAATGTTTAACCCTCAGGTGTGTTGACATTGTGTTGATAAAAATGTTCATCTTTATATAATAATAATATATTAAGATAATTGCGATGGTTGCACTTACAGCCACACAGTGGTAATATCCACCATGTTAGTGTAGAGGCTTATACATAACATTGCATTCACATTTGTCTTTCTTTAAATATAGGAATTAATTTACAGGACAATAAATAACTGGTTTGGTTTAGAATTAATTCATATACTCACATAACACTGCATTCAAAAATAAGTGCACACATTTTAGTTTGCACTGTTATGTATGATTTAATCTTTGTTTTCTGAGTTACCTTTGTTGCAGCTGCTCCAGTCCCTTGATTGAGGAGCCAAGAGGTGGAAAAGGGGCGGAGCGAGCTTTAAAGGAAGACTGCAAATTGGGTCATTCCATAACTCGGGACCATGGGAGGGAATTGGAGTTCATTATGTTAGGTTTAGTTAGGTTCTATGTGTTTTACCCCCTTTTTGTGGGCTGATCAGCCACTATTTAAGTTTCCCTTTTGTCTCGTTAAGGAGGTCAGGGTTTTTTGGGTTTTTTTGAGTTATCAGTATTGTTGTCAATTTTGAATAGAGTTCTGTTATTTTGACCTCTTTTATGAGCCCAAGATTTTGATTCTTTTTGCATGAGTTAACCAATTATGTTTTTATGGGTTAAATAAAAAATCCCTTTTTTTGGACTTTACCTTTGCCTAAGGTTCCTTCAGTGCTCGGTCCATCACAATAATACACTAATATGTAACATTCACTAATGCGATTCTGATTTTTGTGATAGTGTAACGTGCTCTATCATTTTCATGTTGTATATTACTTTTTTTTTTTTTACTTTTCAGAGACATTAGTTAACTTTACTCTGCATGTGCAAGTGTAAGTCTAAATTTCAACCTTTTTTTTCCTTAAAACAACAGCACATGAGAACAGTGAAAAGCAAGCAAAAGCATGGTAAAAAGTGTAACCCAAAAACCATGTCAAGTCAGATCACTTTTATGCTCACCTAATACCCCTGTCGTCCTTCAGCGCACCGAAAATGATGTCACATTGACTGTGAGATTTAGGTGATGCTTTGGCGAGTCATGCACCTCTCAATTTTTGTAACCTGGCCACAGCTGGGTTGGACATGATGGGTTTCAACGCCATTTTAATTACATATCAGTACTAGAGATGGCACGATACCACTTTTTTATGTCCGATACCGATATCATAAATTTGGATATCGGCCGATACCGATATGAATCCGATATAGTGTGTTTTTTTTAATCAATCAAACTGTTTTTTTTAATATCTTGCTGCTTTTTGTATAAGTTCATACTCAAGTTAAAAAAAAAAAAAAAAACCCACTAAAGCTATTCTGTTATACCTGTATGCAAAAAATGCACTGCACCCAAAATATTTCATAGTTCAGCAATACTGATCAATCTAATAAACTTAAACCTACTCCATCCTCCCGATTCTGGTATTTTAAAGAGTAAGCAACCTAACTAATAGGGCTCTAAAACTCCCAGCAAAAAAAAACAAAAATGAAAAAATTAATTATTCAAGAATAATTAAATAGATTCAACATCTTTCTTCAACAGAACTGCAGACTGCACAGATGGTACCTTCCCAAAGGAAAAAGTACTATAGCTTGCTAGGGTATATTAGACTTAATAGTTACTATATACAGTAATGGACTTCTATTCATTTTACATCAGATTAAAACTTTGGGTGTAAGATTCAGATAATTATTTAATAAAAGCTAGACATTTTAAATGAGAATAAGAAAGAAAAGTATGTCTGTGCCCCCTTTTCCCTATTCATGCCCTATCGGCCCCCCTGGCTAAACTTTGCTAGATCCGCCCCTGCACAGTTACCAGCTGTCAGCTAAGTAGTAAAGGATCCTGGTCTAGAAAGTAATATTAAATAAATTCTAACAACAGATTATCAAGCTTAAACGTGCTCAGCCGCTGGCTTCCTCTTTCTGGTGCAAAGTGGGAGATAAACAAACAAGAGAGATGGACTCGCGACAGAAAAGCTGATCAGCTGATCACTGATCAGTTTCATGATTGAAGTAGCAGCAGGAGAGGGAGGGGGAGAGAAGAGGCAGTCGCTCCATATATAGGTTGTTAAGCTTAACACGGGAATGCTTTACAAACATTCAGAGATGAACTTACACACTTGCTTTACTTCTCTCCTCTCTGGGATCACTTCCTCAGAGATGAAATGCCGGATTGGTAGCAGGCTACAAATACACACAGCCGCTCTATCACATGAGCACACTGCTCCGACGTGCTACAGTTATGAGGAGAGTTACACCGTGTCAAAAGTTTTGTGAGGTGCTTTTTTGATATTTAATTAATGGATCGGATTACATTTTTTATTTTTCTCCGATATCCGATCCAGTAATTTACGTCAGTATCGGACCGATACCGATACGTAATATCGGATCGGTCCATCTCTAATCAGTACAGAAGGTCAAAGTCACAGATTATACACTGGGATATGTTGGAACAGTTTAAAATCATGAGACTTTATGGGAAAATCACTTGTTAATGTTTTCTGGTTCTGACTTCTTCTCTTCCTGTATCAGTGCTGATGTGGCAATACTGTCCAAGTGGCGACAGCTATCGTTCAGGAGAATACTGCAGTGGCTACCTGGGCATAAACAGAAGTGACTGCGATGATGTAGCAGAAAAGCAACCAATCTGGAAAGTATACTCTGCCCCTTAAAACATGCAGCATTTAAATCATCGATGTGACAAAGGTAGAGGGAAACGATAAATGAATTTATTGCATATCAAATCATTAATGGCATTGCTTTGGAATGTTCCATGTGACAGTTAAACTGTAATTATAAAATTAAGTAATCAGCACATTCTCACCTACAGTGTTGGTTTCCACTGACAGTAGTGTAGCAATCGAGTTGCGTACATGCCTGCAGGACTGTTTGTTGACCTTTTAAAAAAACGACTGAGAAGTGTGACACCGATTATTGATGGTGAGTGCAGGCGAAGAATTTCAGTGTTTCACAGCCTACTGTGCTATCTCTCAGAGAAATGTGTCAGTTCTTAGGAAGTGCAAAGTTGCAGAAAGTTTAAGTGCTTGTTGTTGATTACAGCTTGCTTTGAGCTTGTTTTATGTGTAATATCAGCTAGACCAACGAGACCACAGATTTGTTTTCATTTTTATGCATCTTGATCGCAAACAAAGCCACTTTAGCTACAGTATAAAAGATTTTTTTAAAGCCATCGAAGGACTTTCAGGAAAGATATTCTGTAAGTGTAAAGCATTCCCTCACTGCCATTTGAACCTTAATGTCTTGTCATGTCAGTTTGAATGTTTGTGTTTTACACCACCCTCAAGTATGATGAAGTAACACTTTACATGGTTGGATGCAAAGTATGCTATACATTCTGATCAAGTACCTGATATAGCTGGAACTATTTGGAAAGTAGCGATTGTTAGCGACTACAGTAGTATCATTTAGTTTCTTTCTTGCTTTCATTTTACATCAGAAATATATTTGATCCCCTTTAGAAATGTGAACAAGTGGCTAGGCTCTGATAAGAGAAAACCAAAGCATTCGGGTTATTAACTGTCCATTTTAACTGCTCCCAGTGTTGACATGTTGAAGGATTCTGTGGTATCTCCCCCTCTCTTTTTCTACCAAAGAATGTGACTCCACTAACCTTGGTTACTTAATTGCTGTGAGTGAATGAGTCATAGATGGCAGCCATAGGCCCTTGGGGTATAGATCATTTTCATCGTTCCTCGGTCTCATTGTCCTGCTAAGGTTTTGGCTTTTCACCAGCCCAGCTTATTTTCACTGAAGAATCAATTGGCTTAGCTTACCACTGTAATGTGTCAACAGCTATTACACCTACCTCTTTATAATTAAAACAGAGTTAACGTTTAAATCAAAGCTGTGTTCATCCTGCATGTATGAACAGATGCTGGGAATAAAGACAGCACAAACCCTTTCCCAGTAGTGTGAATAACACATTAAAGTACCAAAAATGCAAAAAGAAAACATTAAATCCAGCCAATTATATTAATTTTGCATTTTTCTTTTGTGTTTCCATTATTATCACTATTATTTTTTCTTTCATATGCTTGGCCTATGGAGATACAGTAGATTCAATACTTACCAACATGTGGAAAAAATTGATATTGTAACTCAGGTTTATCATTTGTCAGTATATAATAAGTCTTTAAGGTGTGTATATATGTGTATAATTATATATTATATATGTATAATACACACATATATATGTGTATATATGTGTGTATTATATGTACATATGTATATATGTCATATATGCCATCAAGCTTCTACCAACTTCACAACTTGAAATGGTCACCACTCATCCTTTAGCCAGTAAGTCAGCAGAGTCGGCACACAGTCTAACAATGTTTTTCCTGGTTTACCTCTGGTACAAGCTGCCAGTCACTAGACATCTAAGAAGGTACAGATTGATGGGATTCTTACTGAGAATCTAATTTATGGTAATATTCTCTGACTGTAGTGAACATCCTCATAGTCAACCTGTCACTCAATTTATCAGTAACAGCCGCGCTAGTCACGCAATGTCCCAGAGCACGACTTTTACTTTGAACGTGTGCTTCATTTTTGGGCTGTTGTAGATTTACTGTTATGAAACCTTTAAGGGACCTAAATGGATAATAACAAAAGATAAATAAATATGACTTTTGTGTATTTGTCATAAAATACTTTGTAAAACTGTGCATCCCCAGTGACTGAGACCAGTGTTATTCATGCAGGTATTCAGCAGCTCATTTAGCTGTAATTTAAGCAATGTTTAGAGTGCTTTGGTCTTTGTTAACCCTATACTTTCTTGCCTCAGGGCTTTTTCCTCTGTGATGCCTATCATGTTGTTTATGGTAAACAAAAGCTGAAAGGGACTGTATCTGGCTGCGGTGCATTCATTTGACAATGCTGATTAGCTGTCACACAAAAACAAGAACACAAAAGAACGTCACAAAACATCTCTATAGAGGTAAAATGTGCAATTCTCTGAGGTTAGTGTCTTTATTCACATTCTGCTCTCTTTTTCTCTCAGTGATTAAAACAAAATGGGAGAGCCGCGTTCCTACGTCACTTCCATTTTTGGACAGATATTACAGCCACAAGAGAAAACCTAAAACAGCGACAATTGAAACTGTGTATAGGACACCATTGTTTTCATGCACAGTGGAGTCTTTCTTGCATTTTCCTTTTTTTAAATTTTCAAATTATGTATTTAAATTTCAAAGCAATCCCTACCATATGAGTATTCACTCTTGAGAGCCACGCATGAAGACAAAGAAAGTGGCTGATTTCAATTGTGCTCTGTCATTTCTTATTTATTATGGTTTGCTTGTAGATGGAGGTTGGGGGGGGGGGCATGTTACCAAAAGTCAGAATCACACAAAAGGCTCCTTTTTTTCTTTTTTTTCATTCATGCACATTACCCCATAAGACCAAAGTGTTACAAACAAAGAGGGATGTCCTTGTTCTTCCCAAAAGTAATCTCATATCCAGTAACACAGCTGCTTACCATGTAGATGAAAGGTGTAGTTTTATTGTGTTTCTACTGTGAATACATCCCCTTCCTATTGCCTAATGAAAGAGTGAGTTCCACAGGTGAAGCCCTCGGGGAGGAAGGGAGAAAGAAAAGAAAGCAAAAGACAGTTAAATAAAACAATAAACTGTTGTAAAATAATTAATTTACACAAGTACACTCCTAAGTGGTACAGTTTTTTGTTTTCTGCAATTTCAAAATCAGTAAAAGGATCAACCATAAAAATGCAAAATTCTGCATTCAACATCTAGTCTACAGTATCACTGGCGTATTGTGGAATTTAAATGTCAAAATTCACAACGCACTGAACGATTGATGAAAATAGTAGTAAATAATCAAAGCAAGCTGTCACACTCCGAAGGCTTGTGTTTAGCCTCTGACAACAGAACTTAAGATACCGCCAGCTGGTGAAAGTAGCCTGCTCGCCACACTGAATTGGTTAAATCCAAACAGACTTTATACCAGTGATAACTGGTGTACTGTAATAACTGATTTATCTGTTGTTTTTTAAATTTAAAAATAAAAAATGTGATCTCTATGCAACCTATTGTAATACAGGCCTATGTCCCAACCAACCCCCATCTCTCTCTCTCTCTCTCTCTCTCTCTCTCTCTCTCTCTCTCTCACACACACACACACACACACACACACATACACACACATACACACACACACACACAGTCACTTAGGTAAGTCAAAATATTGTTGTCTCACAAAGTCAGGGTAATTAAAGGAGATGGTGATCTCTGTGACCTTACCACACCCAACACTTAGCTTGGCATGTTTTCTGCATATAGCCCCACCCAACCACGCATGTATGACAATAGAAGGGATCACAAAGCCAGCACAGAAGATCGGTGTGTGTGAGAGAGAGCATGTCAGTAGTAAAAACAGAAAAAGAAAATAAAAGAAATGATGGAAATGATGGACATCTCACAAGAGATAGTTGTAGTGGATTCTTGATGGATTAAATTAGGAATAGCTTTGTTTTGATTTCAGCAGTCTTCAGGAAGTGATCTTTTGCGGCGATTGCTACCACCAGAGGGCTCTCTTTCTCTCCAATCTATTGGCTTTGGGGCATCTTTGCTGTACTAAGGATACTGGGACTAATCTACAATAGTACTGAAGTCTGAAATTGCAATTAAAGAAAAAAATCAAAAATTATATA
>NW_024583140.1:144829-157230 GCF_018398535.1 Haplochromis burtoni | reverse complement strand
TATATATATATTACTAAAATATGCATTATATTAACCCTTAACGTGTAGTTTTGTCAGCCAATCTGTGGCACTGTGGAGGTATTATTTAATTGCACTACTGCTTAACTCCATTTACAGATTTACTTTTCAAATATATATTTGCATTTTTTTTTTAGCCAAGCATTTCTTGTAGCTCAGATTAAGTGAAGCTAGGAAGAATTTCCTGGAGTGGTTTGTTAAAAGAAACTGGAGCAAAGAGGTAATCAGGAGGAAAAGTGGACACTGACTTTAGCTTAGCACGTGCTCAGAGCATTTTTCAGACAGCCCAGTGGGTGCTATTAATTGATGCAACTTTCTAATGAATTGGACAGATGTTTGCCTAGGGCTTTGTTTTAATAATGATTATCAAAGCAACAAACTGAAGCGTGCTTGATTTTTCTAGCTCTGGATATCAAAGCAAGTCGTTTGAAGTTAGTGACATGCAAGTCAAGTCATCTTTGACAAATGTCATCACACGATGTAAGGCAGACATTGCTACTGCTGAAATTAATTTTGCTGGCTATGAAAGCTTGTACAGAAAATACTCTCATACTATAGTTATCACCGACTTTCCTTAGCAAGTGAGATTAATTTAAGTATTAGAAGCCAGGGTCAACCAGTCTTTCTGAGAAAAAAAGGGATTCTGTTTTTTATCAATCCTTTAAAAACAGTTAATATAGGTTTATAGCCTAGAATTATTTAAATCTGTGTTTACCTGGACATGTTAGCCCTCATCATATCTTAAAGCTTTAAACTGTAGTTACAACACATAAAATAATTTCTACCAAAAGTCCACTTGATGCTATTCCCACTTCCTTGGTATTATATGCTTGTTGTAGTAGTCTACTTTTGATTGAGTCACAATCACGTTTTATCATGAATAACAATATTCATCTTTTTCATACTGACAGAAATGCGCTCTTTGTTCTGGATCAGTTAATTTTATTAAAAAAATATTGATTTACCAAGATCATAACTCACAAACAACAGTGAGAGATCCATGTATATGAGAAGCTGTATAATGTCAGATAATCTCTGCACTATTTGTTGAGGAGCATATCTAATAAAGGCGTCCTGACAGTTACCAAGCAGAGATTCCTACATGCAGCCAGGCAGCCTGCATTAATTCTCTGCCCCCTCGGGCTTTCTGCCACAATGTTAAGGCATGTTACACACTTTGCCTCTTCGTAATTCCCAGTGACAGCACTGGTGCTCAGGGCCAGACCCGTAACCCTGAACGCTGCCCTCACAAAGAGGCCTTGGGAATACAGAAAACCCACAAGGTCCAGTACAGGTTGTGTTTCTCACTTTGTCTGCCCAGTCTCCCATCGCTCTGCCTCCCCTCACTCACCCATACACTTACATATAGTTCTTTATGTACTCATATGATGATGCACCGCTGCTCTAAAATGACCAATAGTTCACATTTCTTTATCCAACAACCCAGACAGTTTTAAGACTAAATCACACATCTCTTGTTTATCAGTAGTATCAGTAGTATGATATCATTAACTCCAATGATGTGGCCATCCAAGAACGACTGAACTCAAGCTATTTGATATCACCATGAGTTACTGTCACACACTTGCTATCTATGCATTTCTTTGCTGCTTCTGGACAAAAATTATTTTGTTAGATATAAATTTTCTTTCTTTCTGCTTTTTTAAAAAATTCTGGTGAAAAAAAAATGTTATCATATTATAAGTTTTCATATTTATTAAAGTGCTTCAGGTATTCTAAAACTTAGTCTCCCACCCTCAACCCTTCAACATAAGTTAACATTACATTTTGGTAGGCGCCAGGATGGCTCACTGGCTTGAGCAGGTGACCCATTCGCAGAAACCTAACGCAGGTCTGAATTCAAATGTGCCCCAAGGCCATTTACTGTATGTCTTTATCCAAGCTTTCCTGCCTCTCCCAGTAAAGGCTTAAAATACTCATCAAAAAAACATTACACTTTGGAATTGTTATAGTTTGTATATGATGCCTTTTGTGATGAAACGTGTGGAATGTGTGTCCTCTGGGCAGCGTACTTGTCAGGGACCTGAATCTCGTTCTCTCTCTGTTGTTCTCTAGGTCTGTGCACCATTGTTGACCTCCTGCAGACCACAGGGTGAGTATTTCACTCGGCGTTGCATGAGAACACAGCAGCTTTTCCACCCTGATTAAAGCCACTGCCAGAATGAGTCAGATCCAGGCATTCTTCATATGCCTACACCCTGCCTCTCTGCCCTGAAAATTCCTGTTCCTTCTTTCAAGAAACATCTAAAAGGGGTTAAGATATACTATCAGCTGGGCTGTTCAGTCAGGTTCACTTAGCAGAAACACGAGGAACTGAATTAATAGTGTTCCACAAGAAACTTGGGAACACCTGGGGCAGCAAAGACGAATTCTTAATGTCACAAATGAATATGCAAATATCATCGAATGTCATAACACATGCGTTAGTCATTCCCTGATCCAAGAGCAGCTAGGATGCCAGGCAGCTATCGCTGCACTAGTGATGCCTGAAGAACACAACCTCTTCCATGAACAAGTGAGAGATACAAACTTTCAGCCAGAGCAGTGCAGGTCTGGGATTTGCAACAGCAATCGGCTGCATATAGTGTCTGTTTAAAAGTAAGAACTTTGTATACACTTTAATAAATTCAAGAAAGAGAGGAACAAACAGAATTAAGGAAGCAATTAAGCAAAAATAGAGAAGGAAAACGAAGTAGAATTTGTTCATCTAAATCTCAAGGACTTTCAGCCATGTCTTGAGATGTCTTTTTTTTACTTCGGCCTTCCGCATCTCATTTCTTATCTCCATGAGAAAGACATTCCTGTTCCGCCTTTCAACCGTAAATGTAAAACTCATTGCATTATTAATATACCAGAGAATCATAACATATGAGATTGCGTAACACAGACAGGTTTGAGCACTGCTTTCTGGGGACACACCTGTTCTATTTGACGATTCTGATGGTAATAAAATGCAGAATGACTAATGCTGCAAACTATTGATGTGTTTGACTGGCAAATTACTGGATTTAATAATGAATGTCGAAATAATTTCTGTATAAAAT
The DNA here is from genome assembly GCF_018398535.1 of Haplochromis burtoni. NCBI lineage: Eukaryota > Metazoa > Chordata > Actinopteri > Cichliformes > Cichlidae > Haplochromis > Haplochromis burtoni. The sequence goes on along the minus strand of NW_024583140.1, from coordinate 154,147 downwards.
CAGTTTTAATGAGTCACCTGAGATTTCATTTGGTGTCCTTCCAATTTCATTAAACTACCAGGAAAAAACAGATCAGAAAATCTTCCCCCAATAAAACACCACTTCAGCTCTTTCCTGCTGTGTTAAAAATAGTCACCATCAAACTGACAGCTAACAGCTGTTTCTTTGTTTTTTTAGTTGGGTATTTATTTAGATACCAACAATTTTTAATTTAAAATTATATTATAATTTAATTGCAATTTAATTAAACTGAAAAAAAAAATATTACATGTTACGCTGTTTGCTTAGTGGAGCCTGAGCAGTATAGGATATTTAACACAATAAGTGACATTTTGTGATTTTAAATGCTATTTATGAGTCTTTACTGAGATAATATGGCAGTGCAGTTTAAAATAATCTTGTTTTTATTGCAAGTCGTGGCTCGGATCAGCTCATTGTTGCATGTCAACAGTGAAGTTGCAGAGTGCCTTCTGGTGGGCAAACTATGCAACATCAACACTCATAGAACGGTGGAAGGGTGTTTCTCACGTCACTTATTTTTTTAAAGTTTTCCTGAATAGGCTGACATTGTATTTTTTTTAACAATATATTGGGGAAGGTTTACTAAAGACACCTTCAAGTTAAACCTATGTGTAGTTATACACAGAAATCATTAACCAAACCAAACATCAACCCCCTGGATGATGTCTTGCACAGAATTCAAATTTTTACTAGAAAATAAAAATTGAGCAGAAGTATGTTTGTAGGATTAAAGTATATGGCCATTAAACAAATGATTAGTACAACTGTTTTATGGCTTGTCACTACTATAAGTAAGTTAAGAGTTGGTTTTATTTCGTTTGCACAAGTCTACAGTGCCGTGATAAGGAGAAGCCGATGTTCACAGATGGTAGGAAGAAGTCACACACTTTGTGTATCTACTTAGGATTTTGTCCTTTCAGTTTTTACCTTCACTCCAAGAAGAAAGGTTGCATGGTATGTTGACCAGTTCTCAGTTATTTCTCTGGAGTATTGAATGGTTAATGTAAAGGAAGAGAAGTTTGTGGGCATGTTTTCAGACTGTCTGTGTTGCAATAACCAGAGTTGCAGTGACGTGTAGATCCATACAAAACCAAACAGACAGAATGACTTGCACACACATTCACAAACATCCCCACATACTCTCACATGTGGATGGAAGTAATTAGAGTAGAACAAAGCTGAAAAATTAAAGTGGGGAGGAAATGTTGAAAACACAAGTTTGGTAAATGACCTCATAAACACCCAGTGCCCTCGCCCTCCTGCACTCTCTCTCTCTCTGTATGGCTCATGGTCTCTCGCGCTCTCTCTCTCCATTTCTCCCTCTGTCACTGTTTTACAATGATTTCAGTTTGTTTTTCCTCTGTTTTGTTGTGAGATGTAAATGAAGAACATCAAACGATCCCCCACCTCCCCGCCTGTCTCTCTCCCACTGTCAGTCCAGCTTGGCTGCATACTCTCTTCATCTGGTCCTCATATGGGCTTCATTCCCCCCCTACTGCAATCCAGCCCAAAACTATTTCCTCTTTCAATTTCCAAGGGAAGTTGTTAAATGGTTTCTGAACCAAACAAGCCTTTTTTCTCTCTCCTCTTTTTTTCTTCCTCGGCTACTCTTCGTACTTTTTGTGTTGTTTAGTATGCTATAATGAACTACCAAGCAATAAAGCCGGAGGAGAGGAAATAAACCATTCCACATTCAGATTATAACTAATCTAAATAAACATTCCATGAGCAGTCTTATTTATTTACATGAATACCTTTAAAAGGGATGTTAAAATGGAAATAAAATCATTACCAAAGTGAAAATTAAATTGTTAAGTAGTTAACACATGCAACACTGAATCTGTCTCTCTCTCTTACACACACACGCACACACACACACACACACACACACACACACACACACACACACAGACTTTGTCCTAAGTTTATAGTCAGGCGGGAAGGAGAGCTATTACCACAGGGCCAGAGAAGCATGCTCATCTAAAGGACAAATGCTAACCAGGCAGACTTTCCTCATCCCTCTCCCTCCTGCCCTCCTCTCCGGCAGCTCGGTGCCCTCTAACCTCGCTACCAGTACGGAGAACAGAGAAAGAGGGGATCTATAAATCCACCCCCTCCTTCCCACTTCTCTCTATTCCCCCTATTTGTCGGTGGCAGAGGAGAGGCGAGGCTGGAGGTGGTGTGTAGCAGGTCTTCAGAGTAAGCTGTGATGACAGGTGTCACTGGGTCTCATGGGCAGACCTGTGACGAGTGTCCTGCTCACTTACAATCCTCACTTTGGCGCTTTTCACAAGTCACGAACTGATGAGTGCCAAAAGAGGGTACGAGGATTCATTTGCCCGTTTTGTGTTCCCTTAAAGCCGGTCTATGCACTGGGCACTTGCATGAGCACACACAGATGAAAGCACATGCAGTCCCATAATGCCAAGCATGTGAAGTGCACCATTTCTGCACAGAAAAACTTAGATAAGTGTACACATGTGCATGAATCTGCACACACACCCTCCCTCAAGCCTGGCACTACACACACGCCGGCTGCCAAGCCAGTTTAGTGTAGTCTGGGAGAGTTGCTCTGTCTCAGGGCAGGGACAATGCAAACAAAGCCTGTAGCTCCTCCATACAGTTGTTAAATCAGCTCTCCCTCAGGAAAAGAGAGAAGAAACTCAAAGGCACGTCTGTCTCATTTAATATGATTTACAAAAAGGTTTTGTCGGGTGCAGAGAGCTTGTTCACACTCCTGAAAGTCTGCTCCGATGATAAATGATGACCAAACAACTTCATTTAGGGTTGTTTGTGTTTCTAAATGTACATGGCCTGGTGTTGGCTTTTCATAAAGCTGTACAATGGGTTCTGTGAAGCAAATTAATTGTACAAAAAAAACAGCATTGACTTGCTGTTGCCATTAGTGTAAGTGCCAGATATTCCTTGTTATGTCAGTTTGTGTTGTTATCATGTGAGCTCACAGGGTTCTCACACTTAGCATGTGATGTAAAAGGAAAAAAAAAATAGCCATCAGCTCCGGCACAAATTATTCAGTGTTAGAGAATAGTGCTATTAAGGCTGAATTATGGGAGCGATCAGCATTAAGAAATCAAATACGTGTGTGTGTCTACCGAAGGTATTCCCTTTCACCTCAGTTAATCTGATGCTAGCTCAGCAGTTGAGAGCTAACCTTTTTCTCTCCCAAGAGCCCGGCTCCTCGAGTGACGTGATCACAGCAGGACAAGGCTAGGCAATATGGCCAGGGAGGAGCTGACCATTCATCAGATCATGGCAATTAGTGCATTTCCATTTCACATGGGATCTCAGCAGGGATACATACTCATGAAGTCCCCCTTTTCTATGTGAAACAGGGGTTGGCCCGGTCCTTCTTTTATCCTGGAGCCCTGTTCAAGGAGGCTAATGAACATCGGCCTGATACCTCTCTACTCCAGGAGGGCGGCTCCTATTCAACCACAGTTCCTTCTGTGAAAATACATTTAAGAAAGGCAGAGTCAAAGCCAATTCAGCAGACACACCGATCCTCTCCCGCTCTCATGCCCCACTGTTTTTTCTCCCTGCTGTGGCACACAAATGGTCAAAGGCCAGTTCTACCTTTTAACGCTATGTCAAGCTCAAAGGGAGGCTCGCAGGGGATATAGAAGAGAGCTGTGTTTATTTAAACATGTCTTTATAAAGCAGTGGGGGGACGTGTTAAATACAGTCTGGAATGGCCTCACTGTACTTACCAGGACATGAAGAAGTGAAGCTGCAGTGTTGGCTGCTGCTGCTGCTGCAGGCTTCTTAGGTGTCACTGTCACTCAGGCGCTTCCTAAAGCCTCTTTAAATGCCACCAAAGCTCTTTAACTACACTGTGTCAGAGTGTCTATGCATGCATGTGATCCTACTGACAAGATTAAATTCAATCTTAACTTCTTTAAATGTATTATGATTTGAGAATATACCATTACTTTTTTTTGGTACCGACTTACCCGATCAATTATAAATACAGTAAATGTTATTTAAAAAAAGCGTTCTCTATGTTGTGCATTTATCACATAACTGTCCTTTTTCCAAGAATAGAAGATCTGAATATGAGTTAATAAAGCCAGTGACATTTTCACCATTCACTGAATACATTTCATGTGTGTCTAAAATGCCAAGCAAGTATTTATCACTGCCTTTTACATAATATTCAGTTGTAATTTAATTATATAATTTCTAATTTAATAAAAGTGCTTTAATTTTTTATTTAATTTTTTTTTAAATTTTTGCATCTAAGTTCTTTATCATATTTGGACTTTGTGAATGTAACTCAGTTTGACAGATTCACCGAAGAGATTCATTCTGATTACACTTTCTTTCACTAAAATTCCTCGCCTTATTGATTCAGTCTATGAGAGTAAACATGTGTTTAGTTATTTTTCCATGGCTAATAGCAGGAGGTTTTCACGGTTGACATTGTGCAGAACTGCAGGAAGATGCAACCCTGTCCGTTTGTCATGCCTGGAGTTCATCACAGACTTGTCATTGCTTTGATCTTCGACTGCTAAAGCGCCTCATAAGACCCTCCCAAACTGGGTTAATTTGTGCTAATAACGAGACTGTTAATGAAGACCTCCACTGGTCATTGGCTTAAACTAATTAATCACTGACCTAGCTTAAACGAGGGGGGGTAATTGAATAACTAAACTATGGACAATGATTTCCCTGCAAATTTACCAGGGTTGACTTTGTTTGTGATGCAAACATGTTTTTGTTTGTTTTTATTATCGAATTTTATCAATATAAAAATTTATTCATAATGTTTTTTAAGGAGTTTTATTAGATAATAAATAGATTTAATATCATTAGCATTAACCTGTGGTGTGTCCATGCATCATTTTGTGGGGACACTGTAATTTGCTCTAACAACTCCCTGCAAGCCCATCAGGCTCAAGGAGGAAATTTGCATTTATGCAGATTAAATTAATCTGTTGATCTCCATGTCTGACTAATGAAGAAGACGTCATGTGTGGATGGTGAGTGGATATGGATGTCTGTGCATGGACGGGTTAATTAGGGAAACTGCGCTGGGCTTCCCAAAAAGGTCACACATTGCCAAAGGCTTGAATACGTTCTCTTCTCTTGACATGCCACAAAGTGACAAGTGCAATGACAGTTTTACTATTTTTTATCATATATATATATATATATATATAATATATTTATATATTATAGTAATATATATAATTATATTATTATATATTATATTACTATATGTAACATATATTAATATATATAATATGATACAATACATATATTAGATTTATATAGCATATGTATAGTCATATTATTATATAATATATATATATATATATATATATATATATATTATATTTATATTATAATATATAATATATTATATATATTATATTATATATATATATATATATATATATATAATAATAATATATATATATATTATATATATATATATTGTATTTCTCTACGTATACGTTATAAGTCTCTATTATTTACTTTAATCCATTCAGTTCACGTAATTTGCATTAACAAATACCTTACTCTTGTACTCATATATATTTGATGTATTTGATCTGCCTTACAGTTCAAGGACTGTATGTCTTGTATAATGTGAATTTAACACTTAAAAGTTTTAAAAGTCTTGATTAGTGTAAAAAAAAACGAGACTTTAAAAAAAAATTAAATCAAACTGCAGTTATCCCATTTTAAAATGTGGGTGTGAAAACATTTTCCCTGCTTCATGTTTTCTTTAGCTGTCTCTTCTCACTTCCCCTGATCTGTCTGATGGTCATTGCTTCCTTGTCTCATCAAATTATTCAAATACAGCCTACCTGACAAGGCACAGTCACTGGCTGCTATTCACACATGGACAACAGATTTTGTTGGTTTTCAGACAGAAAACAGTAGAAAAGATATTGACGCACACATTGACACAACAGAGTAAGATAAGAAAATATGATGTGAACTTATTTTGCTTTAACAATCTCTTGATTATTTAGAAAACAGAGGCAATAACTTTCTGGAAGAAAAAAAGACATTTTAGCTCGATCTCTTGGCCAGGATCACGTTACTTTGTTCACAAATGATTTTACTCATGAGGTGATTCTTATTCTCCTGCAGGACCTTTGGGGTGCTCTCCTTATTGGTTTGGGGGAAACACACAGGCAAAGACAACACACCACAATGTAACATTTTTTAAGCACGTGAAAGAATTTCATAAACATTTTCAGATGGTATCATATTTATTAATTAGTGTTTCTTGTTGAATATTTATTTTTATGGGGTTGTTATGCTTTTAATGGACAGGAATAATTCTAAGAAAACAGGAAACATGGGAGAAAGAGGCAGGGAGGGATGATATGCAGTCTAATTAATTAAAGAATACATAAATTATATTATTTATCTCACCATTTAAAACTTTTAGCATTGTATTTTTTTATTTTTTTTTTATTTTAAAATATAGTCATTTATATCTTAATAAATGCCCTTGTATCTGCATAAAGTAACACAAACAGGTGGCAATAATGGATAGTGAAACCTAAAGTCTAAACTATTGGTACACTACATGTTCAGAGTACCTCAAGTGTTTGTAGGATTAAGCCACAAGATGAAGATGATCCCTCAGAACAGCTCTGTATTTATTTGAAGTGACCCATGTGAAGAAGTGGATGTTTACCAGCAAAATGCCTCCCAAAAAAGCATTTGTTGATAGACACACTAGCAGTTAAATTAAAAAATCATTTAATAAATGAGTCAACCTCAGCTTCCTTATTAAAAAGTATTATTTGTGTTTTACCAGTGAACACTTACATCCACATTTCTGTACAAGTTTGTCATTGCAGGAGTACTACTCTACTATTATGAGGCTTATTTAAACTGGTAAATTGTAAGTAGTCCAAATTACAGCTGTGCATCATTGATCCCAACCAAACCATACAAGTATCTCACTGTTTCTTTCTTTCTTTTTGTCTTTTAACCATTTTTTTCTTGTAACTGGCTTAAATTGCACAACGTTCACCAAACAAATACAGGCCAGAGCACTCACAGAGTTTGCATCCTGCTCGAATCCTGCTCATATGCTACATTCTCATTTCCTCTGCATCTAGGTGTTGCATTTTCAGGAATGCAGATATCAGACAGTCAATCACATGGCAGCTCAGTGCATTTACGCATGAAAGCACAGTAAAAGAACAAAAAAAAACAAAAAAAAAACATCTACAAGCAGAAGGTTTCTAGGTGAAAATGCTTTGTTATTGCTAGAAAACAGTGCAGACTGCTAGACTGCTTCAAGCTGAGCAGAAGGGAACAGTAACTCAACCACTCATTACAACCAAGATGTGAAGAAGAGCATTTGTGAAAGCACATCACACCGACAGACTCAGTCTGACAAAGCACCATTGAAATAAAGTGGTACACTAGATTTACATTACGAATATGCATATGCAGCCATCAGAGTGATGCTCTGATGCCAATATGGACAAAAATCTCACAGGAATGTTTGCAGCACCTTAACACAGAATTAAGAGAGGGACTCTAATGCAGGCAAAAGGAGGCCCAGCCCTGTGCTAGAAAACATATCTGGTGGGCATAAAAATTTTGTCATACCTTTAAGGTGAGGTAATGATAAAAACTTCATAAAACTTCATCTTGAGTGTGCGAATGTAATTCTAATATTCTAGTATTCAAGCAGTCATGTAAATGAAAGATTGCAACAGTGTATGAAATTCCCCTTTGACAGTGAGTTAGGAGTTAGATGCATTTGAGATGTGAGATCCTGTTGACTTGCGCATACAGCTGTTCCCATTAGGTCCTGTAAAAATAAGTCAGCTTATTTATACAGAAGCTTTCTAAAAAAACAAACTTCTAGCTTCTTTTAAGAGTTGTTTTGGCAAGGTATCTACTCGCACCAGCCTTGAAAAACACCTGAGGGTTCAGGTAGTAGTGAGTGGGCCGGTATTAACAGATTTCATACCAGCCATTGTGGTGCACCATGGCTTGGAATGAGCCAAATCCCTCTTTGGGTCTGCCTAACCAAACCACAGCATCTCACTTTGTTTGAATAATATAAAAAGAGAACTTTGTGCTGACACTGAAAATGAAACAAAGTAAACAAGCACAGTTTAAGTGACACAGCGGATTCAAAAGATAAACATGTATGACTGAATAAATGGATTACATGTTCCCCTTGACAAAATAGCTTTCTGCACCTCTGGGATTTTTGAGTTTGCCAAGTGTTGACTGCCACACCCTACCAAGTGAATAGATCTGGAGTACAGGGGGTGTGCTAACTGATCCTTGGAGTTTTTGAGCAGTGTCAGTAATATTTTCCTACTGACGATCACCAGATTCATTATGTAAACACTATGAGGATATAAATCCCTCATGATAAACCCCCAATAACAGTCAGTATATAGTTTGAAGATATTCAACATTCACCTTCAGTGGAAGAAAATGAAACTTTTCTGCTGCATAAACCAAGAGCAAAACTATTATTATATTGTATTATAGCATTTCAAGCTCCTTAATGGTTGGTTGATCATAATGTAAATGTTGGATTGGAGAAAAAGAGATTTAAGATGCAGCTTTAAGATGTGCATGTTATCTTTCTCTGTTTTTTCTTAACATTTTGAAGTAGAACAAATAAATAAGGAACAAGGAACAGAATAGTTCCTTGATCTCAGCTGTTGCAGAATATGCAAAGAGGATTGGCCCTGCAGATGCGGTGAAGTGGCGATATTAGTTTCATGGGCGTCAGTGCTGGCAGCTCCACTAGAGATGGGGAGAGCAGGGCGCGCTGCAGCATGTCTCTGTTACACATGCATTATTTAAAGAACTGTGGGAATTTGACACAGGATCCAGGCTACTGCAGTGCACACTTTGTAGGTGGATAGAGGAAAACTTTAACTTTGAGTATCAGGTTTTTGAAAAAATAAAATCTGAAGCTGAAATTTGTTGTATTTGCTGATTTTGTTTCTTTGTGACACTGGTGAAGCTTCTTCTCCATAGTGTAAGGCGAGAAGCAAATTGTCTTAAGCAGTAGGTCTACTAGTAATAAACTGATCAGCATAAATCAGCATTCTTCTGCATGTACACATACACCTTTACACACTCACAGTCTCCTAGATGATACCCCCTCCCTGCTGTCCCCTTTGATGTGTGGACTTGGCAGTAAATTCTTGGGCTCTTTTATGCTCATTCCTATTTCGATTAGTGAGGTTAACAAGCTGCTGCAGCTCAGGCTAATGAGACTGTACCACGAAGAGGGGTCATCAGAGGTGGGGTGGTGGTGGTGGG
>NW_024583140.1:122139-144809 GCF_018398535.1 Haplochromis burtoni | reverse complement strand
GTAAGAATGGATGACTCAGTCCCCTTCCTTCTTTGTTAAATGAGATGGAGGGGGAATCCTAAACATGTGCTTTTCACTCATGTGTCATAGAACAGACAAGAGTGTGCGATTAACCCCTTAGCAGTCCTATTAGTCCCCTAAACCATCCAATGTCCCGTGGGCGGTACGTCCGACTGCTAACAGTTTAAAAAGAAACAAGACAATGAATTGTAAAAACAGTGGACACTTAACCTGTCTCTGTCATATCAAGCACAACATTAGCTTTCAAAGTAAGAACAAGGCTGTTCTTACTTTGACTGAGGTTGTTACTTGTTAGATGCATGCACACGCAAGCGTACGGCTTACTAACATGGGGCCTTATGCACCCAATCCCGCTGGGGACAGATGGGCAGACAGAGAGGGGGGCCTCATTAAGGCAGGATGTACCAGGATGCAGTAAAACCTCTACTTTCCTTTCCTGTCTTTCTCCTGTGCTTATTCACAGCACACAGTGCTTTCTGGATATCACAAACACATGGTAGGGGAAGAGACACGGGATCACTTGGTCACACAAACAAAGCCATCACACATTATTCTATTGTGTCAAGAATATTCTAGTTTAGTTACCTGTTTCTTAACGGTGGAATTGTTCTAAATGTAGTTTTCCAAAATATAGTGTCCCTGTAAATTATGGTTCCTATAAAACCCTTGTATCATTTTACTCCCAGGATGCATAGCATGTAAAACAAGTATTCTCTTGTTGTGTCCTGTGTGTGTGTGGATATTTCACAAATTCCCTTTCACCAACAACAGGTGTGCCAGTATAGCTTACTGCTGTATAACAACACATAGCTTAAATTATTTGCATCTGTTTTTAATATTCTAGCATATTAATATTCTAGTGAAATAGTGTTTCAATAAAAGTTCAAAAATGTCTTCTTTTTTGTAGGCAGCCTTTAAAACACTATGGCAGCCCTGCTTAATGGGGTCTGCGGAGCAATGGGAATGACAACTCTGGCTGTATGGGTGTCTCCAAACCACTCATGGCAAAGTTCAGCTGGGGTAAACAGCTGATCTGGCACACCTGCTCTGGGAACCAGGATAAAAGCCCTCCAGCACATTTTGGTGATAGCACACTCTTTGTCGGTTCTGATTTTCTTTTAGTTTAGGTTCTCAACACCTGGCAGTCTCCCCATTGTCTCTCTCTCACACACACCAACACCACTGATGAACAGACATTTTTCAGTTTGCTTTTTTGTTTATTTTGTAATATCTCAGTTTAATCTTTCACTGTCATGTCCTTTCATTTTTTTGTTGTGGCATAGGGGCTGGGCCATAGCAACATGCAAAGTGAAGACAGGCTTTCAACTTTGAGAAGATTAGCTTATTATGACTCATTTTTGTAGGCCTCAACATTATGTATGAAAACATTAACCAGCCCACTGGAGCCTCATTACAACATACTAAACATTTTGTGGGGCTCAGTATGCTAGCAAAACAAACTGAGAGTCTTGCATTAGTGTCCCCTGGTGACCAAAAGGTTAGGCTGTCATTTAGCCGTTATGGTTACATACTGTAGAGATCAGCTGTGATTGCTGGCCAAGTGAAAAGACAAATGAGTAAATGATGAGAAGTGGTGAACTTGTCTTGTCTTGTCTCTAGCAGCATCAACACTCCCCTGCTGTGTCCGTGGCCGTCTGCGGTGTTGTCCTAATAAGGCCAATCAGTGCTGACACACAGCATACTGTAGTGTACACTCAGTCCTCAAGTATCCAGCCCCTGTCAGTCAAGTTAAGAAGGTGGGAAAGAACCTTACAAACATATGAACATGGTAGGATATAGATTCTTCCTTTTATCCTTTCATTTAGTCATTATTCTCCCTCTGTGTTCCTGACCAATAACAATGCATGGGCTCAGTGTGAGACAGACTTTCTGTAAATTTACAGACACAAAGTTGACATGCCTGTTGCTTAGAGCTACGGAGAGGACATTCATCTCTGCAGAAAGAAAGACAACGTAGAAGAGAAAAGACAGTGATGCTCAAAATCTTCAATATGGGGATTCCGATATAATTGAATCGAGCTGCACCTCGGGGGAAATGAGTAGGGCAAGAGGAGGGGTTAGCGGAGGCAGAAACAGTGGACATCAGGATAATAATGATAATTAAATTAAAAGGTTACTCACCTACTCAGTCACTCAAGGGGGGAGACAAACACTGCTCCTGGAGATGCATCTTCCAGTCAATGAGACCTATCACAGCACTGCCTAATTGAGGCCATGTATGTGTGTCTAATGACAACAAGGGGATTGGACCCTCAAACGCCTCCCAGGGGCTCCACTTCTAATTGGTTAATTAATCCTTACAGAGCTCGTCTGTAAAGCCAGGGGCACAGAGTGGAAGAGGAGGGAGAGAGGTAAGAACAGAAGGCTGGAGGGATGTGTGTGTGTGTGTTTGTGTGTGTGTGTGTGTGTGTGTTGTGTGTGTTTGTGTGTGTGTGTGTGTGTGTGTGTGTGTGTGTGTGTGCTGAAGAGAGTGTTGGGGAAGGTTGAGGAGAAGCAGGCAACTTTTTGACAATGACATCAGCAGTGTCAGAGTGGATATTATCCCTTAAAGCTCCACATATCTCTCACTAAGTCTGGGGGAATAAAAGCTGCCTCTTTTATGAGATCCTCCTTTCATTCTATAATTTCACAGCATAGATGATCATTGTTTATTTATTTATGATATGTTTACATTTATGTTTTTACTGATTGTTGTTCTTAAACTCTTCAATGTTCCTTCCCTGTTCGGTAGAGATGGGTTACAGTAGGCTGCAGGGAAGGGCAGCCATGTAGAGTCCTCGTCTGGGTGATAGTCACTGAAAGAGACAAGTTTGTAATTTGCCCTTAGACGTAACACATCACATATTGGATTCTTGCATAATATCCTGGTTAGATGAGGTAAAATAAGAACTGGCAATCATGATCGAACTAAAATCAAGCAGAAATGATCTAATGATCTTGGTTAGTGTGTTTTGCTTTATTCAGGACCAAACGTTTATTTCTGAGATGAGGCAGCTTCTTTGTAACAGTGAGGACATTGTTTCCAGCTCAGTGGTGTGTTTTTGCTAATTTGTTTATCATGACTGCTGTTTGTGAATATTGATGATCTTTTTTTCATTCTTGGCTCCCAATTATTGAGAATTGAGACCATTTTTCAGAACTAGGAGACCTTTGTATATAGCGAAACATTAACTTTTGAGTATTGACCACAGTTCTGCTCTCCTAGTGGCCATTTTTTACAAAGATTGCAGGATTTTTTCCTTTGTGTGAGTAACTGTGCTGTACTGGTGTCAGTTCCTCTAAAACCACATCAAGCTGGTATTTGTGTTTATTGCTCAAACTGTATAAATTACTTCATATTCACAGACATAATGGAGTCAAACCACAAAATTGTACACATACTCAGGCACCCATATATACACAGTGAATGAAAAATAGAGCAGACATACCAGGAAAATGCAGTCCAATCACAATGTGTCTTTAATACCGAAACATGCACACACACATGCATAAATACTCTGTATGAACACTACATTCTGAAGTGTATGGAGTCCTGTGTGTGTGAGAGCAGGGTCAGTGAATACAGTTAAAGGATTTTGATGACTGAGAGATTCTGTACACACACTTCTAATCCCGTTCATACTGCTGGTAAAACAAACACAAAATGAGGCAGCTGCAGCACAGAGAGCACTGAAGATACAATCCAAAACTGAGCACTGTTTTGGAGAACTACAATGTCCCAAAATGCTAAAGATGCAGTCGATTTCCGTAATTATTTAATTAAAATAATAAAAAATAAGCTCTGAATATGTTAGACAGTTGAACACTTTTTCACCAAATAAATAATTAGGGCTTTATGTGTGCCTTAAGAATTATTTGCATATGATCTGGAAATGTACATTTAGGCTTTTTCTCACATGTATTTGTATATTGTATGAAATCACTTTTCACATAGCTCTCTTTAAATTGAGAAGGAGCAAGAACTGCATTTAAAACTGCATTTAAGGCATGTAGCCACAAGATTATTATTGCTCATATTACCTGCTTACCAAAATGTTGGTATAATACAGGGTGTATCAAAAAGAATCTGCCAATTTCAGACGTCTTTGATTCCACAGCCGTTTATGATCAAAACATGTACTGTGAAAAAGTGGGGATTCGTGAGTTTGACCTGGTTGTCAGTAGGTAGCATAACAACTGCAGTGACTGCAGTGACTCCAGACATGCTTGAAAATTATGGAATGAGCTTAATTATTGCAGAGACTTACACCAGGCATCTGGAGACACCTTGAACACTTGTGAACAGATTTGCATGTAAAACTTTATAATTAGTCATGTGTGAAGTGTTTATGTCCATTACTTTAAAAAATTTAGCCTTTTGATTTGTTTTTGATCCTTTTTGATATACCATACATTGTTTTAAATTGATTCAACATAATAACTGTATTCCCAGTGGCAGTTTCTATTTACGCCTCCCTAATATCGGGCCACATTCGATCCACGAGTTACATTCATAGAGAATGGAGCTACATTGTCCAAGCAAGGACACTTTTAGGATATTTCTACTATTTCTCCCTTCATTATTATGACAGTTATCTTGACAGCACAGCTGTCATTACGATTACTGCCTTTGAGTCTTACTAATGGTTGTGCAACATTTTTCCAGCTGATAGGCCTTCAAACACAGTCTGTTACTCCAACTCGACTTTCTGGATCACGTCTCACTACTACCTTAAGCAATAAGCCCCATCAAAATAGTCCCTTCTACTATTTTAATCCATGGTTGTTTTTATTTTGAATCACAACTTCCTTGTACTTCAGAGTTACTTAACTGTAGATACACTGTCCTGACCTGTTTTCGTCTTATTTAAGCATATTTTGAGCATATGTTGCTTTGCAGTATAGCTGTTTACTTTTCTTCACTTGTTTGACACATGGCTAACATATTGTTATGCTTTATGTTTCATATGTCATGCTTTTCTTTTTCTCTTTTTTTAACACACATCGTGGTATTTTTCTGTTGCTTTTATTAATATTTATTTTCCCAGACACACGAGTCATTTTTAGGCAAAAGAAGACCAACATTCACCAATCCCTGGAATACTCAAAGTCAACAAAAACAAATGATTTCTGTAGTAGTTGAGCTCTAAAGATGAGCCATGGTGGTCTACGAGAAAAACATGGCCCCGGTCAAATCAAGTGTTTGTCTTGGACACTTCGACCCTGAGGCAAAGACAAGTGCAGCACCAAGCAGACTGTATGTGACATGACAGAGCTCCAAATAAAACCAAATGGACACACACACACACACACACACACATACACTGCCTGGAAAAATAGTGTGCATGTGGTCAGAGTGTCAGTCATCAAGGTGTAAACGATGCCCACATGCTCATACATGCACACTATGTTCTATGTAGACATGTAAAGCATACAGGAAGTCGTGTTCCTCTTGCGTGCATTCTATCCCCTTAGCATCTTTCTCCCTCAAGCCCTTCAGGTCATGTTAAGGGATGTTAAAGTAAAACACATGTACAGTAAATAGACACAAGCAAATCAGGGAAAACAGAATAATGGCTCTACATTTGTAGTCTCTGTAGCATCAAATTTTCCACTGAATTTTCCATTAGAAGCAACTGGAGCCAAAATGACATTGTTTCAAATTGTCCAATGTTTGTTAGTATTTATCTGTCAGTGTCTGCATGTCTGAAATTGTGTTTAGAAGTTTAATGTTGGTCTTTCACTTATTTGCATGGTTTTGTTTTTCTCAATCTATCTATAGGTGTGTGTGTGTGTGTGTGTGTGTGTGTGTGTGTGTGCGGTGTGGTGTGTGTGTGTGTGTGTGTGTGCCCATGTGCGTGTGTCGCCTTGTTTCCTCATACATCAAAGAACAAGGCGAGGAGTGTCAGAAGTCATTTGGCCACGATGGAGCCACACGGCACGCTGCCATTCACTTCGAATCAGCCACACACTGAGAGATCCAGCTCAGCCTGTAGGGGATGGCCATTGCTATACACACACCCACACACACACACACACACACACACACACACACACACAGACACACAACACACACACACACAACACACACAACACACACAAAATCTATCTATCTATCTATCTATCTATCTATCTATCTATCTATCTATCTATCTCTCTCTCTCAATATATGTACACATATATATCGAGAGACAGAGAGCGATTCATTACTCCATCTCATTGTGGCTCACAGACACACAAAACACAAGGGCTCCAGTGCGTCTCATCACCCAGCCTCTGGTCACTCCTCTTAACCGGACGGAACACACATGCCTAAAAGAAATGCAAAGACACCTACAATCCACATAGACTCATACTGACACAAAGATGTCAACTAAAACACACATTTAATACACATGCACATGCACCAGACAAGTGCTGTCTCTCCAGTTTATTGTCTTTCCATCCTACACCATATCAGAGATTTCTTTACTTCCACACTGACTTTGCTGTCTCCCTCCTTCCTCTCTAACCCCCCCCCCTCCCTTTCAGAGATTTCAGAGAAAATAGCTAAGGGCCAGATTAGAGGTTGGCTGCCTCTTTGCATTACCAGCAAAGATAAATATTCCCAGGATGACTCCCATTGCCTGGAGGATGTTTATATGTGTACATGCTGCTCTACATCCCAAGACACACACACACATTTGTGGACACTGACACATGTACGTATGTGAGCACATGTGCAATTCTAAACATATGCACTCTGTTGTTATTCACTTTTGCTCAGTGCGACAGGGTAGATCAAGCATTTGTCTGCCTTTTACAGGCTTTACAACACTGTTACCTGTAGATGTGTTTGTGTGTGTGTGTGTGTGTGTGTGTGTGTGTGTGTGTGTGTGTGTGTGTTGTGTGTGTGTGTGTGTGTGTGTGTGTGTGTGTTGTGTTGTGTGTGTGTGTGTGTGTGCATAGTGGCCAGGTGATGAATGCCAACAGCTGGTCTGTGATGTCACTGTCACAAGCTTAAGGAAGAACGTGGAGATGACACTGTGGGCGACCGCCATTCCAGGAATGTTTTTTTTTATATGATCCAGTTGGTTATTTAATTACAGTTTGGCAACACTCAGTTGGAATGATGATTACCATTGAATATTTTACTAATTTTTATTATAGTGCAAGATAGCATATTTATCTACTTTCTGCCCTTAGACAATTTTTATTTTTATATCAGCATTTTTAAATTTGTATGCAAGTTTTAATAGACAACAACATAATATGTGGGCCTGTAGCCACAAATATCACTTGCAATATGCTATTATACTGCCTTCCTCGTGATTTACCGGCTCTCCACTAAACAAATTTACAAGTAAACATCATCAAAGGGTTTATTTGGAATCACCTTCAACATCACTATGGGTTCTTGGCTAGCTTTGTGTTAGCATGTTGTCTGTGCAGATGCTTGCATAAGTTTTGTTAGCAGCATAATGTGGTTGTTTTTGTCCTGATGCAGTTTGCCCTTTACCTTCATGCTCTTGTCCTTTTGTGCTTAAAAATACATTTTTAAAAAGTACTTTCCATATCTATGCTCCTCAAAAGCTGTAGACCACACCACAGTTTTCTTCCTCTGACACATGAGCTGAAAGTGAATTTTCTTCTTGAAATGTGCAGGAAGAAAATGTTTGTTTGTTTTTTTTCTACCTGTCATTTTCCTGTTCACATGCATAAACATGGTCCATAATTACTGACAAAAGAAGATGAGCACAGTTGCTGTTTGTAAGTAGGTGCTTTACACGTGCTTTCATGGTCATGTGAACTGGATATTTTGTTTGGTTTGGTTTTAAATTGTATTTTTGGTTTTGTGGTTTTTTTCAATTAATACCCTTTTCACTCCAATATCCTGTTTAGGTTTTTGGTATAAATGTGTATATTATACAAATATATACAATCACAGGCATTTCCTACTTGATTTTCCTCTTTCTGTCAAGATGAAAACTGGAAAGACTAATATCACTTTCCTTATTTCCTCCCATCTGGCAATTACAACCAAAAACTGCAAAGTGTGGCATTGCTTTATGCACGGTAAACTACAGGAGATTAGAAATAATAACTTTGTAATGATAGGTCTAAATTGCAACCAGTTTACATGATTGAGAAATGATCATGTGTTGAACACTTAGGATTTCAAAAACAATATGGAGACAGTAATTTATGTGTTTTTAACTGTATCCTTTTAGAAGGAAATGGCATGTTTGCAGCCTGGAATAAAGAATGGTTTTGGTTGCTGTTAATGTGCAGTAGTTTAGTTTAGTTTAGTAAGGCTTAATATTAGTTTTGACTGACAGATGAATGCTAACAATACAGACAACTGGACCTTTCAAACTAGTTTGAGGCCTTGGTGTCTTTTAAACAATTTAAGTGCAATAATCGGCCAAATACTTCACTAGGAAGTCTTTTCCTTGGTCTTTCTTGGTGATGGTGTAAGCACCCTTTGCTACACTATGACATCTGAAAAACAAGTATAGAGAAAAACATCTTATTTAAGAGCAGTTTCAACAACACTATTATGATAAGTGAACCATAAGTTGTGGAGTATTCGGTTTTCCAGAAATCTAATTAATCAATGGCAATAACCATACAAATGTGGCTGAGCAAAAATAACCAACAATATTTTTCTGTTCTCTGTTTCTCTGATGAAACAAATGAACAAACAAGGCAGATAAAAATGTCTGTCAAATAAGATAGCCAATGGCATGCAGTGGTTAGTTAATGTGTTTCCTGTAAATCACTGTGTTATAATGTAAAATAAGTTAGTTTTGAGATGCAGTTAAGTTCAGGGGACATTTTACTTTCATTTCCACCACAGTGGCACCATTAATGGACTGTACAACGAGCAGGTGTGACCGCTTCCTTAGTATTGCCAGTTTTAAAGTCTGAAGTATTTAGATGTGCGTTAGTGCAACTACCAAGGTGTAACGAAATCCACAATGATCTTAGAGAAGCAATTAATGCTGCACAATTTGGGAAGGGTTATAAGACCATTTCCAAACAATCAAAACTCAATCATTCTACAGTAAGAAAGATAATTTGCAAGTGGAATACATTTAAGACAGTTGTCAATGTTTCCAGGGGAAATTTGTCCCAGCAAATTCACCCCAGTTCTCAAAGAAAATGAAACAAACAAACAAACAAACAAACAAACAAACAAACAAACAAACAAACAAACAAACAAACAAACAAACAAACAAACAAACAAACAAACAAAAAACCTTTCAGTTCTTACTTCTGGTTAAGCTCTTTATGTTTTAAGGTAAAGTCCCTGCAGCAATCTTCTGGAACAATCTCCTTTTGGACAGAAAAGAAGTGGAAATATTTGGCCATAATACAGAGAACCACAGTTGGAGAAAAGCAAACACAGCATATCATCACAAACACCTCAAACCAACTGTCAAGCACAGTGGTGGAAGGGTGATGTTTGGGGCTTGTTTTGCAGCCACAGGATCTGGGCCCCTTGCAGTCATTGAGTCGATCAGGAACTCCTTTGTATACCAAAGTATTCTTGTTTGAAATGTAACCTGTTCGACAGTAAAACTGAGCTATGCAATGTTATCTCAAGCACAGTAACAACTACAACAGAAGGGCTGAAAAGGAAAAGGAACAAGATGTTGCAATGGCCCAAAGTCCAGACCTCCACCTGACTGAAATGCTGTGGCAGGAGTTTAAGAGAACTATGCATAAACAGATGCCCACAATGAACCAATGAAACATTGTGAAGAAGAGCAGGCAAAGATTCACCCACAACAATGTGAGAGACCGATTTAATTCTAACGAAATTATTATTTCAAGTTATTCAAGTTATTGCTTCTAATTCTATTCTAATTGTAAAGTTGGTTCTACGAGTTACTCAGTTGGTATACTTAGTCTTTCACATATCATTTCTGCATTTGGTTTCGTTTTTGATAAATAAATAATTAGATGGTGTAATATTACATGGTTTTTTTTGTTGTTGTTGTTCATCTGAGGCAATATTTAAGTCATTTTTGGATCTGGTGAGGACTAAATGATGTTTTTAATGACCTGATATGTAAAACCTTGGAAAACATCATAATGTAAAAGTAAAATTCATCCCTTTTATGTCTGCAGAGAATCACCCATAAGCAATTTTAACCTCAGACGGCATGCTTTCTCAAGTCTTGGCCAGAGTGAAACACCTTTATCATGGCATCTTCCCAGAATGCTAATTACATAGAAGAGTTGTTGAAGTCATTCCTGAGCAAACACAAGAAAGCAGGAACCACATTTTGACATATAAAAGCACCAGTGAGATTTGATTACAAGTCAGCAAGGACATGTGGCTCCACAGGAGTAGACTATGCTCCAGTGTCTTTTTAGTGAGAAAAGACTGTCAAGCAGAGGTAGACTTAGACCTCCTGAAATTCAGCTTTGTAGATTCATAATTTGTTTAATCATGAAGTTCTGTGACGCTGGCTGTAAAAATTAGACTCTTAACTGATTGAAATATCATAGATCTCTCATTCAAGGCTGTCTCCTTGTGTCCTTGAATCCAGTATTTGGCAACTTTCAGCATTATTACTATTTTTAGTTTACTATCTGGAAGACATATTCTTATCACGAGCAATCTTTTTGGCACAGTGCACAGAAAGTAAGTCTACTTGTTTTTTGTTTTTGTTAAACCGGCAACTAGACTGAATCTTTTCTAGTCACTTTTTACTTTTATCTCTCAAAGCTCCTTAGCTTGGCCTAACTACTCATCTGAGTATGGAAAACAAGTAAAAATCATTTCAAGTAGCTCACTGTGGTGATATCACTGAAATGACACCTCAGATTTAAACATTTGAGACATGAGAATAAGGAGATAAAGCGCATGGGCATAACTTGCTTTCAAGAGAACACTTCAGGGAAACTGGTATCAGATGTAGATAAGACAGTAAGGAAGATGCCCCCCTCGGAGGTTAAGTAAGGAGACAGTGGTACTGATTAACTGTGTTGTTTTTAACAGCAACAATGAAAAAATTTGAATTTTTGAAGAGCTAGTTAACCAATTTATATCTGAGCATTTACTCTTATGTGAAAAAATCTATACATGCTAATTATTTTATTCATTAGATGTTTGGTGGGTCATCTTGGTACTTGTCAAGTAAAAGAACCTTTTTGCTCACAAATGAGTTATTCACCATATTTTTGCTGACTTTTTAAAAATCCTTTTTTGATGTATCTGTTAAAGTGCTCTTACACTTAAGTAAAGCTTTTGTCATTAGAGATAACTACTAGGAGGTTAAATGATATGATATTTCAAGCATTTTGGATTCTTCAAGTTGTCTTATTTAATCATTTAGGAGCATGCACGTTGCTGCTGTCAGGCTTTTTGGTAGATGAGTGAGCTGGAGTGAGGCAGTTTGCGCAGAGCAGAAAATGATGAGACATGTCAGAACAAGACAGATATTTTCAAGCTGCACATTTTTCTCCTTGCTGGAGACTTCTGCCTGTCTGTTTGGACAAAGAACTAAACCCACACACAAACACATACATGTACACCCACACATGAACATGTTCAGGATTGTGCTTACACACACTTGTGTAATCATACATTCATGCTCGTACGTTTGTCCACTCGTGTATCTAGAGATGGAGGGAAAACACATACAAACAACAAAGTTCACCAGTGTGGCCTAGTTTTATAATAGAGAACATTTACATTCATATCTGTATTAAATTACACCTGTACTCAGTGTTCATCTGCTTTTAGTGTGAATATAATTTAAGGCAGGCAACCTAAAATGTACATACCCTGTCAAAGTATATTCCCTTAGAAAAATGATATAGTAATCCATCCAGTGTGGTTGATTTGTCTTTGTGGTTTAATACAGTGTATTCTAGTAAACTTGTATTGCTAGATATTTAATGACGCATACTGCACTCATCCATAAACGCAGGTGCACTCATACATCCTGCAGTGTGATATCTCAAAATCAATTTCCCAACAGTCTGATAAGCACTTGTTTAAGTTGTGAAATTTATCACGTCTGCTTTCTTCAAGTATCTTGTTAATGCAACTGTGGATATGAAGGTTGCTTAAAACGCACAGCTTGATACCAGAAAGCAAAGTACAGTGCAGTGCGATGCCTGTGGTAAGTATATACTGATTTCAGCAATTGTTTTTTAAGTAATAACAAAGACTACATTAGTTTTAAAGGTATAAAATGACTCTCTTGATAAGAGCCACCTCTGTTTCTCACCCAACAATCAGATAGTACACCGCAGCAGTTCTCTGAGTATAAACATGCTGAGATATGAGCTTTATCGCCCTCATATCACTGGCATCTGGGACCTCTCCATGCTCTCTCTCTCCCTTGTGCTCTTCATGCTCTCGTTTTGTTCCTTTGCCCGTTTATCCAGCAGTGTTTGCATCAGCAGAACCGTTGTAAGTGGCAGTCACGCTAATTTATTTATTTTTTCTTGTTATATATTCTGAATAGACAGGTGCATGTGAGTCTACACACAAACACACACTTTATAATGCTTATTTACTTTATATTTGTTTCATACACAAGCAGCTGCATATAAACACAGAAATGCAAAACATTTAATATTAAGTAAGCAGAACAGATCATGGTTTTTCTTTTTTAATAAATCCATTTGGTGCGAAGGCATTTGTCCACTTTATGCTGTTCAAACATTTAAAACAAGCAAATGTGTTTGCCCAGTTTAGCACACAAGCCCTAATCCACACTATGACAGATATGATTTCCACATTTGGAGTAATATTCAAATACAACATTTAGTTTACGACATTTAGGTTTCAGTAAAACCACAGCAGAAAATAGCTTTGTTGTTTCTCTTTCTTCCTCTTCCTGTTTCTCTCTTTCTGTTGTTTAAAGAGGAGCTCTACCAATCTGCCAATGGACACTGACACCTTTCATCACCACCTTCCCTCTTTAAGCAATAACAGCGTAGTGGCCGGATGCCACGGGTAGGTACTGTAAACATTCACTCCCTTTCGCTCCCTCCCTTCAACACAATGGCGTCCAACATCACAGAGGCATGCAAGTTTGTGGCTGCCATATGCCAAACAAGGGCTGAATAAATTGCTGGAAAGGAAGGAATGAGCAAAGAGGATAAAAAAAGAAAAGAGCTGCTTTTTGATTAATTAATGATTAAAGTAGGACAATGAAGGTTGAAGTAAAACTTTGTCTGTTTTTTTTTTTCATCTTTATAATGAATAAATTTGTTTAAACTTTAAAAAATGCAGCTTGCTAGTGTTTCTATTTGTTTTTTTTTGTTTTGTTTTTTGTTCGGTAGCATGAGACTGTCAAACTGCTATTCATGCAAGTGTTACAAGTTGCTTAAGTATGGCCTTTCCCTGTCAGAGATGAGCACATCTCCCTCTCTGTACACTATCCTGCACGTTGCAAACAAGTCTGGACAGCTTTGTATCTCATCCCTCTGTGGATAAACACAGGCAGGAAATGAATGTGGTTTTACAATGATTCACTCCATACTGGAAGCATTTGTTGTCAAAGAAATCCATTCAAAGCAGCTTTGGCTTCACATGTTTACTATTTTCTCTTGCTTTGGAAGATACGTATCTTTTCATTTAGCTGATTCTTACCTCAAAAAGCACCTTACAAGAGATCCTTTTGATTTTTGTAATATGGGGAGTTGTGTCTAACTCTTTTTTTTTTTTTGTTAAACAAAGGCCCTATTTTCAATTGGGTTTTTTTAGCCAAAACTCAAGTGTCCAGTTATGTTTAGATATTTTATTTTGTCTTTTGCGTACCCCTTGCTTACCGCTTCACGTTCTCGTATTTATTCTCTATCCCATATTTTTCTCTTCTGCTCTGCTATCTTTATTAGTGGAAAGTCAAAGTGCCCGAGGACAGAATTTAAACTGTGCAGTACAGCTGGTTAGAGACTGTCGGCCAGAGTAATGAGCTTTACCTTTAGCTGAACCATAAAGGCTAGTTCCTGCTTATGGGCATTCCTGCTCTGAAGTGAGGACAACACACAAACACATGTGCATGTATGCTTAATATCCTATGTCCTGGTTGTAGCAGCTATCACTTTCAGGCTTTTAAATGTTTCCCCTCATCATGTGCAACTTAACAACCTGAATTGTTATTCTCATGTCGAGCAAGTTCATCAGTTACCGAACTTGTTCCGGATTACATCATTAGCATCTTCATACCTCATGACCTTAACAGGCGGCCACTTTCATCTCACGATCTAGTATAAATTTCAAAACCTTACAATGAAACTAATGTGGAACTGTCTCTCTCTAAATTTGAGGTGATTTACTTCTGTAGCTTCCAAAATGAAATGTGTGACTTGTCAGTGCTTTATTGTGTCTTTTTTTCCTCTACTATTAATATTTAGTTGGCGGATTTAATTTTCTTAATTCAGATTTGTGGTTTTCCTTTATTTGTTATGTTTATCTTTTTTTTCTTATACAGTACAAATATTAGTATTATTAGGTTTAAAGATATTAAAGATATTATGTTTAAATATTTTGTATTTATATTTTTAAATATTTTGGTGGATGGATGGATGCATATTACTTGTGTTTCAGTCTCTTTCAGATCACAGTTTTAGTTTTACAGCTTGGACTTTCACTTTTTTCAATGACTTTGTTTCTTTCTTTCTTTTTTTTTTTACTGAAAAGCACCCTAGAAATAGTTAGCACTAGATAGTGAATTGCTAGTGAATAGCAAAATATAGCATTAATGGTATTAATTTTAATGCATTAAAAAAAAAAAAAAAAAAAACAGCTTCAGGAAGTAAAGACAAGCAGTTATTATTACACACGGCAAACACCAGGTACTGGATCTTTCTACTGAATTGTTCAAGTAACCAGAATCTAGATGGTTTATTGTGTCTGCAAGCAAACTCCTGAATGAACTAGCTACTTTTATAAAGTCTCCCTTTGTGACTGAAAGCATGTGCATGTTTTCACTACATTAGCTAAATAAGGTGTAGCAGTGCAGTATACCGGATACTCTGTTAGTTTAACTTGACACACACAGACATAGAGTGGACAAAAAGCTAACATGTGCAGCAAATTAATATGTTCGCAAAGGTATATTATACTAAAATGATAACAATAGACTCAAACTTGTCAATCTTTAAATGTTTTTAAAAAATAAAACGATAACAAACAAAAACTGTATCAACTGATTAGCCATGATCATCCCCAACTGACTGAAGAATTATAATGTGAATGGGCCTAAATTCAGTTTTGATGACAGAAGAGTTTGTCATTACTAGCATGACAGATGCCAGAGCCTGTGAAGGATTACAAAATATAGAAATAAATACATTAATACACATAAAATATGCTCATTTACGCTCAAAGTATTAGTTATTATTATAAATAAATTTAACTGCAACCTGCAAGCATCTGCAAAGTTTACCCTTTACTTTTTACAAAATGCAGCCCCACAAATAAAAAATATCACTGAACATTGTAAACCAGTAAAATTTCTCAGACAAGAATAGGGCCAGTCAACTCTAAGAGTACAGCACTTTTAAACTCCATTGTCTTTTGGCATTTTCTTTGTATAATTCACCAGCTACTAACAAAAATAAACAAACAAAACTATTGTCTGTTGTTTAATGTAAGATAAATACATTATTTTCTTCACATTTGGAAGTATATTTGGGAGTGGAAGGTAGTGATAGGAAAACCTGAAGTCTAGATAGCAGTGGTGGTAGAGCAGAGAGAGCAGATGGCTGAATGACACTTTAAGTGAAGCACCGTGAGAGCGCTGTAGATGCCCTAAAAACCCACAGTGAAAGATTACAAAGAATTTTAAAAAATGGAGACTAGTGACTGATAGTGAACGCTGGCAAAAGGATCATTAGACAAGAGTTGTAACATTGAGAGCATGAAAAAACATGACCAAAGAAATAGGTCAGCAAGAATAGGATTTAAGACTAAAATAGAGAAAGTAGAAAATTGCTTAGTGAACTCACACGTAGACGTCATAAACAGTGAAGAGAACGTGGCCATTACTGCGGCCTTACCCTTTATTTCAGCCATGCGTTCTCAGACTTCATTCTGGGCTCGGGAATCAGCCATGTGCATGTCAGTGACAATGAAGAACTGAGCAGCGAGACGGAGACAAATCAATAATCCCTGCTAAGCCATAATCCCATTAATGGTAACAACAATAAGCAGCAAATGTTGCTTCATGGGATTTTTTTCTGTTTTCTATTGATTCACAGTAGACTTAATGGACTGCACAAATATGTTTGAGAAAGAAGCATCTGAGCAACTAATGAGACTACTTATCTCCTGTTGCAATACCCCCTGTGGTCATGAATTTTGATTCTGGTAAACTGGTAAACAGTACTATACATAAACTTTGGTACGTTTTGTGTTTACAGGTTTGTTTGTTGACCAAACAGCTTGTTCTGATTACTGCACTCAGACCTAGGTGAACAAGATTTGCCTGTATGTTGGTTAGCAAGGGGAGACGGCAGATGCTTTTCATTAAATAGATGAGTGGCGGCAACCATCCTGTGTTAATTTATCTGTTTTTGTGTGCGAGTAAATGAGGAAGAAGTAAGGGCTTTTTACTGGTGGTGGACTCTTTGTACGAATTAGCTTATATAAAATTGCGGGAGACCATCAAGGTCTCTTCTACAGCTAATTCTTCTCCACTCTCTGAGAGTACTGAGATGTGGCAGGTTGAAAAGAATCGCAAAGTATCTTCATTTTGCTGTTGACACTAGGAGAAGCCAGCAAAGAATCACGTATTCCCCGAGAAACCAAAACATCTGTTGTCTGTGAGAAGAGAGCACCAGGATGAGAACAGGGACTGAGGGGTCTCTACAATCTTGTCCACACCGGCAGTGGCTACAATGCTAACTAATTGGAAAGAGGCCCATTCATGAGCAAGCGAAGGAGGGGCATCTGCGTGGCAAGCCAAAGAGGAAGGAAGACAGACCACCTCATTCCCACAGGATGAGGGGGAAAAAAGGAAAAAAAAATAACAAGAAAACATCAACCAAAAAAACAAAAAAGAAAGAGTTGGTCCCCCTCTTCCCTCCCTCTCACCCGCCTTTCCTCTGTAGCTCTTCCAGTCCCAGACTCCAGACTAGCTTCATCCTTGTAATTTAGATTAATTTCTTCCACATTTTCCTCAGGGATTAGGCAGCAACCCCCAACCCCCAGCACTCCTACCCCCAGCATACACACAGCATGCATGCACGCACACCCAGCTCACCCCCTACCATAGTTGCTTAATGCTCTCATTATTGAACTTCTTTCCACCAAATATAACTTCACCCTACCCCCAACCTTCGCACAAAAACAATCACTCACAAATGTAAAACCTCTCAACTGAGATCAGTGTGGATAGCTTGATATACGATTCTACTAATTATATCTCATTTTCAGCTTTATTTGGTTCAATACTTAGAGTCAACTCAGAATTATTATTGCTGTTTTCAAATGCCGTCAACCACGCACTGCAATAAACATCCTTTGCAGCAATTACTAGCCAAAGTGGTTTGTCACGGAAAGATGAACCTCTTTGGTATCTTTAAAAGGCTTCTCATAAATAAAAGGTAGAGGTTGCCTTGGGAATAATTATGGAATTAGGGATAACAAAACAGCTGCTATAATAACAGATACACAGTGAACATATAAAAGGCAGTGACTATTGTCAATACACAAATTAGCCATGGTCTTTGACAACTGTTCACTGCGTCGCAGCAGCCAAATACTGACAGACTTACTGTAACTCAGGTGTTCTTTAATGCCAGTGAGTCACTCTGGGAGTAGACACAAACATTCCTCAGCCATACCGGGAAAGTAAAGCAAAGACACATTTGCTTTACAACTATTACGTTTTAAATATATTTACATTGACCAACAGTTAATTACACTTTCCTCTTCAATTTAAAACGGCCAGTCCATCGCATCATGTACAGTAAGTACTAACTGCTGGCCTAGATGACTTTAAGAGGCCACATTTGCCTCCGTTTGTTTTCTTTGGTCTTTTCTTGATTTTCTGCATTTTTCTAACACACATATATTATCCATTATATGCCCCATCCCCGCCCCCACCCCATCTGTTTTCTTTCTTCCCAAAATATATTTTTTCAGTTGTTTTCATTTACAAGTAAAATTGCAGGAGTGAGAACATTATCAGACTGGAAACAAAGAACTGCCTTCTGCCTGTGTGTTGTTGGGGAATTCTACTGAGCCCTGCAGTAACTAAAACTACATGCATATACACACACATTATTCCACATCTTTGCAAAACATTTTAAAATTGAAAAAAGCTGAATTTTGTTTGGGTAAGTTGCCACATGTGTCATAATGAATAATACAGTAACAAAATAGAATTCATCTTCAGTCTGAACTAAACATAAGAAGCCTTTTTCTTTCTAGAGAAACTGATATGTAAGGTCAGTTTCTATTAGTCATATTAATATGGGTATTTCTGTGATATTTTTTTTTTCTATAACCAGTATATAAAAAAATAGTTTGACTCCAACACAAAATAACTTACTCCCCACCCCCTACTCCAACGAGGAGTCAACAGTGAACGGAACAATGTCACAGAACTTGAGGCTAGCCTTAAAGTACAACATCAACTCATTAAAGGTGTAATTCCTCTGCTGTTAAGATCAGATTCAGTACACTTACTTCAGTATGATTTATTTTATTTTATCCTGGTATGTTCTTGTGCTTTTCCCAGCACTGATGCAGACCATGTTGCATCAACTTTTATCAGAATGCATCATCTCTAATACTTTTAGTCAACTCGCTCTCCATATAGCTCCTCATTCCTTACTCTTATTCCTCAGTGGCACCAAAATGGCACTATTAATCATGTAAAGACCGGATTGTTCCTATTTTTGTCCAAATGAGAGACACTTTTTTTAATATTAAAATGATCATCTGGGTTGTGTGTTTACAGGGCCAGGCGTGTTTTAATTCAGATTTCTGATTTACACTACTACTCTCATCTGTGTGACTTGTCACTTATGACATGGAACGTTAAGGCTATGTTTTAACTCATAAAGTGGTTTCAGTGGTTGGGAGCTGCAAGCAAGCGATTAGTCTGACTGCAAATGAGCCTTAATGTACAACAGATTTCAAAGACAGGGAAGGGAAGCGGTTAACTAAAAGGGTAATTGTAAAGTTCTAAGTGTCCTCGAAACAAGTTGGGCAGAAATCTATAAAAAATTGTAACAGTAAGAGCATACAGTCAACTTGTTAGGCTAATAAGTAATAAAAACCAACAAAAAGATTGTCAAACAAGGTTTAAAAAAAAAAAAAAAAAAGGGAAAAATCACATCAAGTTGTCTCCTTTTTGGCCTTTTTTCCGCTCTTACAGTTTCATCCTGTGACTTGGTTTGACCTACATGGAAAGGTCATTCAGTCAGAGCTGGAATAGAATACAGCTACAGTTCAGTGAATCTGGAGTTGACAAGTAGCCTCGGGCATCCTAATGAGGTCTGAAGATTATATTAACATGTCAGATATAATCTCTAATATCTATTTTTTGAAAGAAAAAAAAAGTACATGAGTTCCTCTTCTTTCATAAGAGAAAAAGAAGTGAAGGTAACAGGTAAGTGCAACAAGTCTATGCTCGCCTTCTTTTCCCAGCTACATTAGGCGTGTCATAAGAGAATTACTCACACGGTCTCACAGTTGAGAAGAAAACGTTTGACCAGTTGCGATGTTGCCTGTGTTTTGGAAAAACACGTACAAGGAATTAAACAAAGCCATTCACCTGATGTCTAACTGAAAACATGATCATTTTATATGTAAAATCAGGTCACTTTAACAACTCTGCTGATCATCTGACCAGCTCCAACTTTGTGAATGTGCTCAGTTCGAATTGATTCTACTGACAATAAAAGATTGGGGGGGGGAAACCCCCCCCCAAAAAAAACCCCAAAAAAACCAAATGGGACGTGTGTACTTAACAGCTGACATCTGCCAAAACAAACTTTGTGATGTGACAAAGAAACAGCATAAAGAAACAAGGTCAACCTCCAATCAAATCCTCAGTGCTTCCTCAACCATTTTCAGCCTGTCATCAAAGGCACAAGAAGAAGAAAAAAAAAAACTTCCTCTTTCTCTCTGCTAAATTTCACCCATACCTCCTCCACCTATTATCTACCCTTTCAGGGCCAAGCACACAAGCTAACACGAGTAACTGAAGGCAGTTAAAGTCAACCGCTGTGAGGGCAGCGAGCCACTGCGTTGACAGGTCTGGTTAAACAGGTTCTGAGGGGAGAGGCTGATACTTGTTTAACTGCAAGGTAGTTGCTGCTGCTGCTTCCTTTATAACCTGTGGCTTGGTTTTTGGGAAATGTTCGTTTCACCCACTGACCCCAAAAGCTAATATAAAACATAAAGAGAAACACTGATGTCATATATGTTTGTGCATTTCAGTGCCGTTGTTATACCTTTCAATTCAGCTATATGTTCTATGTTGATTCATATAAGTGTTACTCCTACGTATGAGGGGCCGTACAAGCCAAAATTCATTCTTTCAAGCTGCAACACTTGCACCTGCAAACTTCTTTTTACGTGCACTCAAAATAGTGGCACAAAAATAACGCCATAGATAGCTTGCTGAAGAACTTATAAGAGCACAATATTGCAATGTGTGTTTTAAATATGTGTAAACATGAGAATAAAAATATCCAAATATAAAAATTAAAATAAAACTATGTGAGAGTGAAAGTATATGCATGTGAAAGAAGAATATATGTATGTGAGAGTGAAAGAATGAATTTGTTTGTACGGCCCCTCATACCTACGTGAAACACAAACAGATGAACCTCTGAAATTAGCAAGGCCTGAACAGACAAGTGATGATGAAACAAGTAGACAGTTCTGCCTAACTTCCTTTTCTCTTAACTAAATTCTTTGCTGCATCTCATTATTCCCCAAGAAACTTGCAAGTAGGCTTAATGGCACACCTGCTCCAAACATATGTAAAGGAAATATTGGCAAGCTGCAGAGGATAGACGTTGAATGCTGAACGGTTAGTACAGTCGATTCAATAGTTGTCCAAGTTTAACATTAACAACCCATTTGTCCTCTAAGCTGCACTTCTTTGTTCATCACATGATGTACTTTTGAGGTCTGTGCTTTTACTGAGCAACACAGCTTATTTGTGAAGCTAAGTGAGAGCACATAATGATGGCTACTGTTCTCATTAGTTTAGTAGGGGATTTTCTTTGCCGTTTATTAATAGGAAAGTTTTTCAACACATGACTTAACCATCATCTGTGTGATATTGCTGAAAAAGAGGCTACAGAACAAAAGTGCTATCCATTAAGAAAAAAAAAAAAGTAAGTGTGTGGCCTAGGCAACATTACTGACTCACTAAATCAGGCTTGAGGCTGTCATTTATTTTTTTCCTGAAACTTTAAAACAGCATTTTTTTTTAAAAACATTTTCAAAAATGTATATCATCCCCACTTTCTAAAGTCTAGTTTATAAAAAAAACAAAAAAAAAAAACAACAAAACACCTAACTGATTTACAAAAGTTTAACACATCATCATAAAAAGTTAAGCTATGCACCAAACTGATACCATTATTTACACAAGCCCATTAAATTACAACATAAATTAGAAAATATTTACATCCAGGACAAGACACTGGATAAAATTCTATGCTTGGAATTTAATTTCTAAAAACATTTTTTAAAAGAAATATTTACATTTACGCACGCATTCTCACAACCAACACACAACCTGGCAGAAGTGAGCTTGTTGGTAGGTTAGTGTCAATTTGGATGTTGTTTTAATAACTTGTTCACAAAAAATTAATAAGTAAAAGCAAACAAACAATTCTCACGACTATGTACTGTATGTGTTGTAAGACTGAGTAACAATGGATCCATGGCAACGCCTGTAATCCACAAACACTGAGGAGGCTTCTGTCATAGCAAATTCAAAGTGCCCCTGCTATGCATTCTGGGATTTTATCTATCATGTAGTCTGTTAAATCATTTTTGCACATGAGAAAAAGGGTTTGCAAAGTCCACATCAAAGTGAGTTATTCTCTCCTGCAAAAACCAGTGCTGCTAAACTAATTTGAAGTCCAGACTTTTCTTTTTGTCATTTACATCACTATGTAACATGGTGCCATAATGCACACCTAGCAGCTAGTTTGGCATGCCCTCAAAAACAAAAAAAAAAAAACAAAAAAAAAAGGGGAATAAGCAGTCAACTAAAACCTAATGCAGCCACTAATACTGAGTGTTTCAGAGGGTGAAGAGATGTGCTGTAGCAGTATACAACCACGAAAATAAAATAATGAGCCTCTAAATTGGCATAATGGGGGCACTTTAAAGTTTTTGGTTTCTGAAAGAGCACAGGCTGAGATGAGAAAACCAACTGTCTTTTCTCATCTAGCTTCAAAGCTTCAAATCAACTCCCATGAATAAAAACACAATAACACTGGATCCATTCGGAATTAATGGTACAACTAAAGCACAAAAATAAAGAAAACTAAGATTTTCCATCACACATAACTGTCCTTTGCAAGTCAATTGAGACACAGGAAATAAGTGGATTTGCCCCCAGACTGAGCAGGATGGAGAAAACTGAGAGGAATTCACAGCCACAGAAAGTCATCTTGAAATGATGTCCTCTAGGGAAGATGAGGAGAAGAGG